>NC_034202.2:37995998-38035998 GCF_002021735.2 Oncorhynchus kisutch | reverse complement strand
AGAAACAACAAGAGAAGAGATAAATGAAGGAGTGAAAAGCGGGATTCAAACTAATCAAACCTGCTGACGACAAGAAAAAGAAGAGTGGAAGAAGAGAGAGAGAGAACATCACATCGAACCACTTGGAAAACATGGAAAGGAGGGAATGTACATTTATGCGTACAAGGAACTCATAGAAGGAAGAGAAAGATAAAGCAATTCTAGTTTTGAGAAATGCTGTTGTACTGGAGTCAACTGTAGTGCAGGATCTGTATGTCTGTCCAGCCTCCACACTGCCTAGAACGTCTGTCCAGCCTCCACACTGCCTAGAACGTCTGTCCAGCCTCCACACTGCCTAGAACGTCTGTCCAGCCTCCACACTGCCTAGAACGTCTGTCCAGCCTCCACACTGCCTAGAACGTCTGTCCAGCCGCCACACTGCCTAGAACGTCTGTCCAGCCTCCACACTGCCTAGAACGTCTGTCCAGCCTCCACACTGCCTAGAACGTCTGTCCAGCCTTCACACTGCCTAGAACGTCTGTCCAGCCTCCACACTGCCTAGAACGTCTGTCCAGCCTCCACACTGCCTAGAACGTCAAATTGGGGATTTGGTATTTAGACTGCAGAGCTGAAACCGCCACTCTGTCTGTTAACCAGGTCACTGCTGTTCTGTATATGAGAATATGTCCTCAGTGTCTAAAACTGTCTAACAGAGTTGAATGATTAAATGAATGAAAATACGACAATACAATGTCTCAGGAGGATGGTAGGAGTGTCGGGAGCGCGGGGAGCGTGGGGGCGGACAGCGAGTCGGACCACAATGAACACCAGACCACTATCCAGAACCAGACCTACGGTCAGGATCAAGACCAGGATCCAGACCAGGTATTAGAAGATGTGATTGTAGTACTGGACCGGATCGCCAGTCTCTCTGTGGACATGTTTGAGCCCAGTGACTTCAAGGGAAGGTTCACTAAGATCAAGTCCAGATCCAGGAAGAAAACCCAGATCATCAGAGGTAGGTTCCGTTTATAGCTTCTGGAAATTAATGCCCGTACTGATATCGTCCAAAACCAGTCTTGATAGAAAACCAGAGTAGGTTCTGATCCAACAAAGATTCAGTCATGCTTGAACTAAGGTTCTGGAAGGCACTGTATCCTGTTGGAAAGGTCGCGGTTCAGATAGGCAAACATTTTATTTTTTTCAGGTTGGGCAGGCTTTTGCAGGGATCTATGGATGTTGTATCACACTATCTGGTGTTGATCTACTGGATCTACTCCAGAATATCATTGTTCTATAACAGGTTTTGTTCTACACTCTTAGAAAAAAAATATGCTGTCTAGAACCTAAAAGGGTTCTTTGGCTGTCCCCATAGGAGAACCCTTTGAAGAACCTATTTTGGTTCCAGGTGGAACCCTTTGTAAGTTTTTTTAAAATGGTTCTATCTGAAACCAAAAAGGGTTCTCCTATGGGGACAACCGATGAACCCTTTTGGAACCCATTTTTCGAAGAGTGTACGAGGTCTCCTCCAGAATAATTGTTTGTTGTTCTAGAATGAACATGTAGATTGTGTCTGGACAACGTCTCAGGCTGTGTCTGTTTCTTATATTCTCTCTCCTTCTGACTTATGGGTAACAAGCTATTCCTTCCTTTGTTGTGGTTTTGTAAAAACCCTTTGATATGTGAGATAGGCTTCCAGACAAGTGGACAGCACTTAAATAAGCCTACTAACACCTTGTACCTATAGACTAGACGCTATACCTAGTACCTATAGACTAGACGCTATACCTAGTACCTATAGACTAGACGCTATACCTAGTACCTAGTACCTATAGACTAGACGCTATACCTAGTACCTAGTACCTATAGACGCTATACCTAGTACCTATAGACTAGACGCTATACCTAGTACCTATAGACTAGACGCTATACATAGTACCTATAGACTAGACGCTATACCTAGTACCTAGTACCTATAGACTAGACGCTATACCTAGTACCTATAGACTAGATGCTATACCTAGTACCTAGTACCTATAGACTAGACGCTATACCTAGTACCTATAGACTAGATGCTATACCTAGTACCTATAGACTAGACGCTATGCCTAGTACCTATAGACTAGATGCTATACCTAGTACCTAGTACCTATAGACTAGATGCTATACCTAGTACCTAGTACCTATAGACTAGACGCTATACCTAGTACCTAGTACCTATAGACTAGACGCTATACCTAATACCTATAGACTAGACGCTGTATCTCACCTAGATGAAGTAAGGAGCAGTTTTCCTGATTGATAGGATCTGATTCTGGATCTGATCTGGATCTGATCTGGATCTGAGTAGTCTATAGGTCTGTCTTGAACAATATATGTCATGTCATTGAGACTAACCTGGATGAAGGAAGGTGTTAAACGAACATACAAAGTGAATGCAGCTTATTCAGAAAGGCTATTTACCCAAGACACAACAGCTAAACAAGATGACAGTAATTTACCCAAGACACAACAGCTAAACAAGAAGACAGTAACTGACCGGGTATCAGTTATCTTAGGTCATCTTACAGTGTGTCTTTAACCGTGTGTTGTCTCAACAATACTACAGAGTATTTCCCCAACACCTGGTGGTGTGTAACCTGTTTGTCAAACCCGTTTATAATCCAGCAGTTGTAGACATGTGACATCGTCCTCGGAGGATGAGTAAGGATGAGGTAATGACTTCTGTGACGTAGGTTGTATATAGTGGCAATGTTGAGGAAATGACTAACTGTTTGTACGAGGCGAGTTTTGGTCAAGTAGAGGGGAAGACAGTCTTTATTAGCGCAATTCAGCTTATTTACGTAGTAAGTGAAATGCCTGTTCAAAATAAACAAGGTAGAGATGAAGCTACATGTAGAAAGGGGTAGGATGAGAGATGAATCAGGAAGGAGAGAGAGGAGAACCTAAAGGGGTAGGATGAGAGATGAATCAGGAAGGAGAGAGAGGAGAACCTACAGGGGTAGGATAAGAGATGAATCAGGAAGGAGAGAGAGGAGAACCTAAAGGGGTAGGATAAGAGATGAAACAGGAAGGAGAGAGAGGAGAACCTAAAGGGGTAGGATGAGAGATGAATCAGGAAGGAGAGAGAGGAGAACCTACAGGGGTAGGATAAGAGATGAATCAGGAAGGAGAGAGAGGAGAACCTAAAGGGGTAGGATGAGAGATGAATCAGGAAGGAGAGAGAGGAGAACCTACAGGGGTAGGATAAGAGATGAATCAGGAAGGAGAGAGAGGAGAACCTAAAGGGGTAGGATGAGAGATGAATCAGGAAGGAGAGAGGAGAACCTAAAGGGGTAGGATGAGAGATGAAGCAGGAAGGAGAGAGAGGAGAACCTAAAGGGGTAGGATGAGAGATGAAACAGGAAGGAGAGAGAGGAGAACCTAAAGGGGTAGGATGAGAGATGAATCAGGAAGGAGAGAGGAGAACCTAAAGGGGTAGGATGAGAGATGAAGGAGAGAGGAGAACCTAAAGGGGTTAGGATGAGAGATGAATCAGGAAGGAGAGAGAGGAGAACCTAAAGGGGTAGGATGAGAGATGAATCAGGAAGGAGAGAGAGGAGAACCTAAAGGGGTAGGATGAGAGATGAATCAGGAAGGAGAGAGAGGAGAACTAAAGGGGTAGGATGAGAGATGAATCAGGAAGGAGAGAGGAGAACCTAAAGTGGTAGGATGAGAGATGAATCAGGAAGGAGAGAGAGGAGAACCTAAAGGGGTAGGATGAGAGATGAATCAGGAAGGAGAGAGAGGAGAACCTAAAGGGGTAGGATGAGAGATGAATCAGGAAGGAGAGAGAGGAGAACCTAAAGGGGTAGGATGAGAGATGAATCAGGAAGGAGAGAGGAGAACCTAAAGGGGTAGGATGAGAGATGAATCAGGAAGGAGAGAGAGGAGAACCTAAAGGGGTAGGATGAGAGATGAAACAGGAAGGAGAGAGAGGAGAACCTAAAGGGGTAGGATGAGAGATGAATCAGGAAGGAGAGAGGAGAACCTAAAGGGGTAGGATGAGAGATGAAACAGGAAGGAGAGAGAGGAGAACCTAAAGGGGTAGGATGAGAGATGAATCAGGAAGGAGAGAGGAGAACCTAAAGGGGTAGGATGAGAGATGAAACAGGAAGGAGAGAGAGGAGAACCTAAAGGGGTAGGATGAGAGATGAATCAGGAAGGAGAGAGGAGAACCTAAAGGGGTAGGATGAGAGATGAATCAGGAAGGAGAGAGGAGAACGCTATAAGCTGAATTCTAAACTAAAGTGAGGATGAGTAATTCTCCTGCATAAACATGCCTTCATTCTAAAAAGCCCCTGATCTGAGCGTTGTATTTGTGTGTATGTGTGTTTGTCTCCAGTGAAATGACAGAGCATTAAGGTTTGGAGACTGACTGTTGGAATAAAAACACCACAAAGGCCTGTGTAAACTTTCACCCACGCTCTCATAAAATTAATCTAATTCATTCTGGTGGAGGTGTGTGTGTGTGTGTCTGTCTGTCTGTGAATTAACAAATGACATTTTATTTTCGTGTCAAATTGCCAGTCTGGCAACCCCTCACTTACGGGTTTAATTGACACATAATTGAGTAATAATTATTCCGGTGTTCTGTGCAGTGAGAACCACATAAGAACAGAAGTCAGTACGTAGTTCATAATGATACTAAAGCAATAATAATAACCATGACTACATCATACCAGGGTATATCTGGTGGTCTGTCTCCATAATACCAGGGTATATCTGGTGGTCTGTCTCCATAATACCAGGGTATATCTGGTGGTCTGTCTCCATAATACCAGGGTATATCTGGTGGTCTGTCTCCATAATACCAGGGTATATCTGGTGGTCTGTCTCCATAATACCAGGGTATATCTGGTGGTCTGTCTCCATAATACCAGGGTATATCTGGTGGTCTGTCTCCATAATACCAGGGTATATCTGGTGGTCTGTCTCCTCATGACTACATCATACCAGGGTATATCTGGTGGTCTGTCTCCATAATACCAGGGTATATCTGGTGGTCTGTCTCCATAATACCAGGGTATATCTGGTGGTCTGTCTCCTCATGACTACATCATACCAGGGTATATCTGGTGGTCTGTCTCCATAATACCAGGGTATATCTGGTGGTCTGTCTCCATAATACCAGGGTATATCTGGTGGTCTGTCTCCTCATGACTACATCATACCAGGGTATATCTGGTGGTCTGTCTCCATAATACCAGGGTATATCTGGTGGTCTGTCTCCATAATACCAGGGTATATCTGGTGGTCTGTCTCCTCATGACTACATCATACCAGGGTATATCTGGTGGTCTGTCTCCATAATACCAGGGTATATCTGGTGGTCTGTCTCCATAATACCAGGGTATATCTGGTGGTCTGTCTCCATAATACCAGGGTATATCTGGTGGTCTGACTCCTCATGACTACATCATACCAGGGTATATCTGGTGGTCTGACTCCTCATGACTACATCATACCAGGGTATATCTGGTGGTCTGACTCCTCATGACTACATCATACCAGGGTATATCTGGTGGTCTGACTCCTCATGACTACATCATACCAGGGTATATCTGGTGGTCTGACTACATCATACCAGGGTATATCTGGTGGTCTGACTACATCATACCAGGGTATATCTGGTGGTCTGTCTCCATAATACCAGGGTATATCTGGTGGTCTGTCTCCATAATACCAGGGTATATCTGGTGGTCTGTCTCCATAATACCAGGGTATATCTGGTGGTCTGTCTCCTCATGACTACATCATACCAGGGTATATCTGGTGGTCTGTCTCCATAATACCAGGGTATATCTGGTGGTCTGTCTCCATAATACCAGGGTATATCTGGTGGTCTGTCTCCATAATACCAGGGTATATCTGGTGGTCTGACTCCTCATGACTACATCATACCAGGGTATATCTGGTGGTCTGACTCCTCATGACTACATCATACCAGGGTATATCTGGTGGTCTGACTCCTCATGACTACATCATACCAGGGTATATCTGGTGGTCTGACTCCTCATGACTACATCATACCAGGGTATATCTGGTGGTCTGACTACATCATACCAGGGTATATCTGGTGGTCTGACTACATCATACCAGGGTATATCTGGTGGTCTGTCTCCATAATACCAGGGTATATCTGGTGGTCTGTCTCCATAATACCAGGGTATATCTGGTGGTCTGTCTCCATAATACCAGGGTATATCTGGTGGTCTGTCTCCATAATACCAGGGTATATCTGGTGGTCTGTCTCCATAATACCAGGGTATATCTGGTGGTCTGTCTCCATAATACCAGGGTATATCTGGTGGTCTGTCTCCATAATACCAGGGTATATCTGGTGGTCTGTCTCCATAATACCAGGGTATATCTGGTGGTCTGTCTCCTCATGACTACATCATACCAGGGTATATCTGGTGGTCTGTCTCCATAATACCAGGGTATATCTGGTGGTCTGTCTCCATAATACCAGGGTATATCTGGTGGTCTGTCTCCTCATGACTACATCATACCAGGGTATATCTGGTGGTCTGTCTCCATAATACCAGGGTATATCTGGTGGTCTGTCTCCATAATACCAGGGTATATCTGGTGGTCTGTCTCCTCATGACTACATCATACCAGGGTATATCTGGTGGTCTGTCTCCATAATACCAGGGTATATCTGGTGGTCTGTCTCCATAATACCAGGGTATATCTGGTGGTCTGTCTCCTCATGACTACATCATACCAGGGTATATCTGGTGGTCTGTCTCCATAATACCAGGGTATATCTGGTGGTCTGACTACATCATACCAGGGTATATCTGGTGGTCTGACTACATCATACCAGGGTATATCTGGTGGTCTGTCTCCATAATACCAGGGTATATCTGGTGGTCTGTCTCCATAATACCAGGGTATATCTGGTGGTCTGTCTCCATAATACCAGGGTATATCTGGTGGTCTGTCTCCATAATACCAGGGTATATCTGGTGGTCTGTCTCCATAATACCAGGGTATATCTGGTGGTCTGTCTCCATAATACCAGGGTATATCTGGTGGTCTGTCTCCATAATACCAGGGTATATCTGGTGGTCTGTCTCCATAATACCAGGGTATATCTGGTGGTCTGTCTCCTCATGACTACATCATACCAGGGTATATCTGGTGGTCTGTCTCCATAATACCAGGGTATATCTGGTGGTCTGTCTCCATAATACCAGGGTATATCTGGTGGTCTGTCTCCTCATGACTACATCATACCAGGGTATATCTGGTGGTCTGTCTCCATAATACCAGGGTATATCTGGTGGTCTGTCTCCATAATACCAGGGTATATCTGGTGGTCTGTCTCCTCATGACTACATCATACCAGGGTATATCTGGTGGTCTGTCTCCATAATACCAGGGTATATCTGGTGGTCTGTCTCCATAATACCAGGGTATATCTGGTGGTCTGTCTCCTCATGACTACATCATACCAGGGTATATCTGGTGGTCTGTCTCCATAATACCAGGGTATATCTGGTGGTCTGTCTCCATAATACCAGGGTATATCTGGTGGTCTGTCTCCATAATACCAGGGTATATCTGGTGGTCTGACTCCTCATGACTACATCATACCAGGGTATATCTGGTGGTCTGACTCCTCATGACTACATCATACCAGGGTATATCTGGTGGTCTGACTCCTCATGACTACATCATACCAGGGTATATCTGGTGGTCTGACTCCTCATGACTACATCATACCAGGGTATATCTGGTGGTCTGACTACATCATACCAGGGTATATCTGGTGGTCTGACTACATCATACCAGGGTATATCTGGTGGTCTGTCTCCATAATACCAGGGTATATCTGGTGGTCTGACTCCTCATGACTACATCATACCAGGGTATATCTGGTGGTCTGTCTCCTCATGACTACATCATACCAGGGTATATCTGGTGGTCTGTCTCCATAATACCAGGGTATATCTGGTGGTCTGTCTCCATAATACCAGGGTATATCTGGTGGTCTGTCTCCATAATACCAGGGTATATCTGGTGGTCTGTCTCCATAATACCAGGGTATATCTGGTGGTCTGTCTCCATAATACCAGGGTATATCTGGTGGTCTGTCTCCTCATGACTACATCATACCAGGGTATATCTGGTGGTCTGTCTCCATAATACCAGGGTATATCTGGTGGTCTGTCTCCTCATGACTACATCATACCAGGGTATATCTGGTGGTCTGTCTCCATAATACCAGGGTATATCTGGTGGTCTGTCTCCTCATGACTACATCATACCAGGGTATATCTGGTGGTCTGTCTCCATAATACCAGGGTATATCTGGTGGTCTGTCTCCTCATGACTACATCATACCAGGGTATATCTGGTGGTCTGTCTCCATAATACCAGGGTATATCTGGTGGTCTGTCTCCTCATGACTACATCATACCAGGGTATATCTGGTGGTCTGTCTCCATAATACCAGGGTATATCTGGTGGTCTGTCTCCATAATACCAGGGTATATCTGGTGGTCTGTCTCCATAATACCAGGGTATATCTGGTGGTCTGTCTCCTCATGACTACATCATACCAGGGTATATCTGGTGGTCTGTCTCCATAATACCAGGGTATATCTGGTGGTCTGTCTCCTCATGACTACATCATACCAGGGTATATCTGGTGGTCTGTCTCCATAATACCAGGGTATATCTGGTGGTCTGTCTCCTCATGACTACATCATACCAGGGTATATCTGGTGGTCTGTCTCCATAATACCAGGGTATATCTGGTGGTCTGTCTCCTCATGACTACATCATACCAGGGTATATCTGGTGGTCTGTCTCCATAATACCAGGGTATATCTGGTGGTCTGTCTCCTCATGACTACATCATACCAGGGTATATCTGGTGGTCTGTCTCCATAATACCAGGGTATATCTGGTGGTCTGTCTCCATAATACCAGGGTATATCTGGTGGTCTGTCTCCATAATACCAGGGTATATCTGGTGGTCTGTCTCCTCATGACTACATCATACCAGGGTATATCTGGTGGTCTGTCTCCTCATGACTACATCATACCAGGGTATATCTGGTGGTCTGTCTCCATAATACCAGGGTATATCTGGTGGTCTGTCTCCATAATACCAGGGTATATCTGGTGGTCTGTCTCCATAATACCAGGGTATATCTGGTGGTCTGTCTCCATAATACCAGAGTATATCTGGTGGTCTGTCTCCATAATACCAGAGTATATCTGGTGGTCTGTCTCCATAATACCAGGGTATATCTGGTGGTCTGTCTCCTCATGACTACATAATACCAGGGTATATCTGGTGGTCTGTCTCCATAATACCAGGGTATATCTGGTGGTCTGTCTCCATAATACCAGGGTATATCTGGTGGTCTGTCTCCATAATACCAGGGTATATCTGGTGGTCTGTCTCCTCATGACTACATAATACCAGGGTATATCTGGTGGTCTGTCTCCATAATACCAGGGTATATCTGGTGGTCTGTCTCCATAATACCAGAGTATATCTGGTGGTCTGTCTCCATAATACCAGGGTATATCTGGTGGTCTGTCTCCTCATGACTACATCATACCAGGGTATATCTGGTGGTCTGTCTCCTCATGACTACATCATACCAGGGTATATCTGGTGGTCTGTCTCCATAATACCAGGGTATATCTGGTGGTCTGTCTCCATAATACCAGGGTATATCTGGTGGTCTGTCTCCTCATGACTACATCATACCAGGGTATATCTGGTGGTCTGTCTCCATAATACCAGGGTATATCTGGTGGTCTGTCTCCATAATACCAGGGTATATCTGGTGGTCTGTCTCCATAATACCAGGGTATATCTGGTGGTCTGTCTCCATAATACCAGGGTATATCTGGTGGTCTGTCTCCTCATGACTACATAATACCAGGGTATATCTGGTGGTCTGTCTCCATAATACCAGGGTATATCTGGTGGTCTGTCTCCATAATACCAGAGTATATCTGGTGGTCTGTCTCCATAATACCAGGGTATATCTGGTGGTCTGTCTCCTCATGACTACATCATACCAGGGTATATCTGGTGGTCTGTCTCCTCATGACTACATCATACCAGGGTATATCTGGTGGTCTGTCTCCATAATACCAGGGTATATCTGGTGGTCTGTCTCCATAATACCAGGGTATATCTGGTGGTCTGTCTCCATAATACCAGAGTATATCTGGTGGTCTGTCTCCATAATACCAGGGTATATCTGGTGGTCTGTCTCCATAATACCAGAGTATATCTGGTGGTCTGTCTCCATAATACCAGGGTATATCCGGTTGGTCTGTCTCCATAATACCAGGGTATATCTGGTGGTCTGTCTCCTCATGACTACATAATACCAGGGTATATCTGGTGGTCTGTCTCCTCATGACTACATCATACCAGGGTATATCTGGTGGTCTGTCTCCATAATACCAGGGTATATCTGGTGGTCTGTCTCCTCATGACTACATAATACCAGGGTATATCTGGTGGTCTGTCTCCATAATACCAGTGTATATCTGATGGTCTGCCTCCTCATGACTACATAATACCAGGGTATATCTGGTGTTCTGTCTCCATAATACCAGGGTATATCTGGTGGTCTGTCTCCTCATGACTACATAATACCAGGGTATATCTGGTGGTCTGTCTCCTCATGACTACATAATACCAGGGTATATCTGGTGTTCTGTCTCCATAATACCAGGGTATATCTGATGGTCTGACTCCTCATGACTACATAATACCAGGGTATATCTGGTGGTCTTTCTGGAATAAGGACAAGTGTATGTCGTGGTCAAAAGGGCAATAGAGGATAACATTTTGTTCTCTATTTCTTCGAGGTCACAATAGTTAGTCCTTCCTCTTCCATTTCACCACAATACCGACCTGTTTTGATACTCAGGGACGATAGCGATCTCTTGCTTTTAGGTAGGTTGTACATAATATATCTCTCACACATTAATTCACCCTTAAACTAAATATTCTCAATTTGGGTTTATGATTAATCTCGTCCACCCATTTCCTTTTCATATTGCGTCAACAGTTGTTTTTTAATATCGTCTGTCACCCTTCATTTTTGTTTTCGTACAGACGTTCCCAGTCAGACTGTTGGAAAGGGTCAGACATTTCAGTTACCCAGGCTACCCTTATGGAGAAACACCATACATGCCTTCTGTCTCACCTCACAGGGTTCCCAGCCCGTCCAACATTCTATTCCATAGTCTCACCATACATGCCTTCTCTCTCACCTCACAGGGTTCCCAGCCCGTCCAACATTCTATTCCATAGTCTCACCATACATGCCTTCTCTCTCACCTCACAGGGTTCCCAGCCCGTCCAACATTCTATTCCATAGTCTCACCATACATGCCTTCCCTCTCACCTCACAGGGTTCCCAGCCCGTCCAACATTCTATTCCATGCCTTCCCTCTCACCTCACAGGGTTCCCAACCCGTCCAACATTCTATTCCATAGTCTCTCCATACATGCCTTCCCTCTCACCTCACAGGGTTCCCAGCCCGTCCAACATTCTATTCCATAGTCTCACCATACATGCCTTCCCTCTCACCTCACAGGGTTCCCAGCCCGTCCAACATTCTATTCCATGCCTTCCCTCTCACCTCACAGGGTTCCCAGCCCGTGTCCTCAGTTGTTTCCAGTATCGGTGTAGACTTGTGGACACCGCCAAAATATCGTTCTGCTTCTATTATGGACATGTTCGTTTTTGACCTCTTAACGCCCCACATTCCTGCCGAATAGTCCAGAGGTCTGATACAGTTTGGAATACGTGACAAAACCAATATCTTTGAGTGGTTTGTTTTCCTATCACTCCCCCAAAATAACTCTACTTGCTGAGTCGAGCAGATGTGGCCGAATAGAAAGGTCATATGTTCATCGAAATAAAGACCCTAAATATTTACAAATGCTAATAAACTCCAGAATGTCTTCATCAAAACAAGATGGAAAACACAGCTCTTAGTATCTGGTTTCCTCAAAGTCATGATCTGTGTTTTTGTCCTGTTTATCATGAGTCTCTAAATCTTTTACATGATCTTTTGATTGGCCATAATAACATGTTCTGCAGATCCCATGCCGTTCGGCCATCGCTCATCCATATATTCATATAATGTTTACATACCCTACATTACTCATCTCATATGTATATACTGTACTCTATACCATCGACTGCATCTTGCCTATGCCGTTCGGCCATCGCTCATTCTCATATATTTTTATGTACATATTCTTATTCATTCCTTTACACTTGTGTGTATAAGGTAGTTGTTGTGAAATTGTTAGATTACTTGTTAGATGTTACTGCATGGTGTGAACTAGAAGCACAAGCATTTCATTACACTCACATTAACATCTGCTAACCATGTGTATGTGACCAATAACATTTGATTTGTTCAGTTTCAACCATCAAATAATATCATCATTATATAAGAGAATACTTAGCATTTCATCATCATATTTTACTCCCAATATTTAACTGTTCATTCTTTTGGACAAATCATTAATAAACAAAGCAAATGGAATCTGTGATAAGACGTCTCCTTGTTTTACACCCGAGCGTTTGGGAAACCAATCTGTACCATATACACGCACACAGGCAGTTGGTGCTTTGTCAAGGGATTGCGTGATAACATTTCCCGTCAACCCCTGCCTTTAACAAACGACAGCCTAAAAGATCTCTATTTCCAAAATCAACAGTTTCCTGGAAATCAACGATACGTGCGAAAGTAGACTTCTCTTCCTGTCATTTCTGATTATTGTTCAGATGGAGAAGATATGATCTATACGGGCTCTGGATTTACCAAAACCATTTTGTTCTTCCACAAGAATGTTTTGATCCTCCTAAAAGGTCATTAGCCTATTGTTGAGGATGGATGAATATCATTTATAGACCTAGTAAACTTATGATTCTGCAGTTCAGTGGCACTCTGGTCATTTTTTAAAGATTTGGGAATGGGATTCACTATAGACTTATACCAAGTCGATGGTAGTATACTCTAGTCAAAACAAATGTTTAGAAAATCATGTAGAACTTCAATTAGTTTAGGGGATTTTTAGACTTCATTAGGCAGTTCATCAATGTCAAATGCTTTCTCATTTTTTCAGCCATTTTTTTTTTTCAATCATTTTTTCAGTCCTTCACCTTCTTAACTTCAACAAATGTTCTCTTTCCTGACTTCCATCTGGCCACTCTGATTGGTGGAGTGCTGCAGAGATGGTTGTCCTTCTGGAAGGTTCTCCCATCTCCACAGAGGTAACTTAGAGCTCTGTCAGAGTGACCATTGGGTTTTTGGTCACCTCCCTGACGAAAGCTCCCTGACTATTGCTCAGTTTGGCCAGGCGGCCAGATCTAGGAAGAGTCTTGGTGGTTCCAAACTTCTTCCATTTAAGAATGATGGAGGCCACTGTGTTCTTCAATGCTGCAGAAATTTTTTGGTATCCTTCCCCAGGTATGTGCCTTGACACAATCCTATCTTGGAGCTCTACGGACAATTCCTTCAATGTCTTGGCTTAGTTTTTGCTCTGACATGCACTGCCAACTTTGTGACCTTATCATTTCCAATCAATTGAATTTACCACAGGTGGACTCCAATCAAGTTGTAGAAACATCTCAAAGATGATTAACGGAAACATGATGCACCTGAGCTCAATTTTGAGTTTCATTTCAAAGGGTCTGAATACTTACGTATATAAGGTATTTATTTTTACTTATATGAATTTGCAGAAATTTCTAAAAACCTGTTTTCGCTTTGTCATCATGGGGTATTGTGTGTCCATTTTAGAATAAGTCTGTAACATAACAACATTTTGAAAAAGTCAAGGGGTCTGAATACTTTCATAGTCCACCACAGCTTTTCCTTTGGCAGAATGGATGTAAAGAGATCGCTTAAGGGGATATCCTTCCATTGATGATACACATTCCACTGATGATACACATTCCATTGATGATACACGTTCCATTGATGATACACGTTCCATTGATGATACACATTCCATTGATGATACACGTTCCATTGATGATACACATTCCATTGATGATACACGTTCCATTGATGATACACATTCCACTGATGATACACATTCCATTGATGATACACATTCCATTGATGATACACATTTCATTGATGATACACATTCCATTGATGATACACATTCCATTGATGATACACATTCCACTGATGATACACATTCCATTGATGATACACATTCCATTGATGATACACATTTCATTGATGATACACATTCCATTAATGATACACATTCCATTGATACACATTTTAGAGTCCTGAATTCTAATAGCGTTTCCCCATGTTGATTAACAAAGACATCCTATGCAACGTGCGATGAAATATCATCAATATCATTTATATAGTCATCTAACCTCCCAATTCCACTGTTAAGATCCCCACATATGTAAATAGCATCTGCTTCTGTTAAAAAGACTTAACAAATGACTATAGAAGGAGGATGCATCTCTACCCCATGTGGACTGTTCAGGTGTCAAATAGCATGAAAACACAACAAAACAATAGTCTGGCTCCCTATGTTCAAAACGCAAACAAATAATTCCTTCTACGGCTTTAACAAATGATTTCAATTCTATATGCTTTCATCATATCAGACCTTGCACTTACCCCCAGTCCTCCAGAGCCCCTAGGGGTTTCAAATGAGTGTTTCTGTTGTGTCCATACCGTACACACCCTTCAATGGCAATAGCTTCTTGTCCGACAAAAATGTGTTTCATTCATAGAGATAATGTCTGGGTTTAAGGGTTGTAGTATTAATATTCCTAACTTATTGTTCAAGGTTGTCCATCCGTTATTCCAATGCGCTGTTGAAATGTAATCCTGGAGGGGATGGGAAGCCCCCCAGGCTGTAGTAGGTCTGTACACCCCATGTCCTTGTCCACTCTGGTCTCGTTTCATGACCCGTCCTCTTCCCGTGACAAAATAGTCCTTTCCCCCTGGGATTTTCCTCAGCAGCGTCCAAGTTCAGTTCTATAAGGCGATTGGAAGGAAGACTTTGTCACAATCAGGCTTTTGTTTCTTCCGTAACAGGCCCACTGTGTAACTCTGTGTTGTTGTTTTTGTCGCACTGCTTTGCTTTATCTTGGCCAGGTCGCAGTTGTAAATGAGAACTTGTTCTCAACTGGCCTACCTGGTTAAATAAAGGTAAAATAATTTTTTATTTAACTTTCTCCTCCACTTTACCTCTCTCCTTCATACTCTCAACTGTTTGTCAGCCAAGGCCTACTGATATCAGCTGGTCCACTTTGGAGATTAGGTCCTTGTTTTCATTGGCTGGCAGTCCTGCCACTGTGATAGCCACATCTGGGTCTAACTGTTTGGCATTGCCTGTTGTCCCAGATTCCAGGGATTCTACGCAGGTTTTCAGACGTCCAACATCAAGGGCTATGTGGTCTCGTGGCTGCCTGTTATTATTCTCCAGTTGAGTCAGCATAGCTGTGTGATTATCTTATTATCTTGGACAGCTTTCTCCAAAGATGCCCCTATGCTGTCACCTTGACTATTTATTATTTTGTCGATAGACAACTTCATTTCGTCCATCTTTTAAAAAACATGTTTGTACCTAGGCTCCTTATCTCTGTCATGAGATTAGCTGTTGGCACTTTCTTTCTTTGATAAATTCGTCTCCATATTTTTCTGACCACTGCGTAGGTTTCTACAGGAATCCATATGTTTTAGCGGTTAGCTGTTTATGTTATTGTCGTTCAAGGTAGCTAGCCAGCTAAGTCTATAGCTAGGCTAGATAACCAGCTAAGTCTATAGCTAGGCTAGCTAGCCAGCTAAGTCTATAGCTAGGCTAGCTAGCCAGCTAAGTCTATAGCTAGGCTAGCTAAACAGCTAAATCTATAGCTAGGCTAGCTAGCCAGCTAAGTCTAAAGCTAGGCTAGCTAACCAGCTAAGTCTATAGCTAGGCTAGCTAGCCAGCTAAGTCTATAGCTAGGCTAGCTAACCAGCTAAAAAACTTGGGCAGAATTTATATCCATGTTTTCTGTCTCTCAACACTACCCCACTACCCTATAGCTAGGCTAGCTAACCAGGTAAGTCTATAGCTAGGCTAGCTAACCAGCTAACTGTCTTTCACCCTCATGGGATTCAGACTTCAGCTGTCTCCATTTATGGGCCGATCTCTATGTTTGACAGAGTTTGGTCCCGGAAAGAAGCGGAAGCGTTTTCACTGGGTAGGGGAGTGGGGTAGTGTCGAGAGACAGAAAACACAGATATACATTCTGCTCAAGTTTTACTGAGGGACACACACACACACACGTTTACTACCCTTGTGATTACCAATTAATTCCCTTTAAAAATCTAATTTTCCCTAACCCTAATTGTAACCCTGAACCTAACCCCTAAGCCTAAAATTCCCTCACTTGTCTGAATTGTTCTTGTTTTACTATCCTTGTGGGGACCAGAGGTACTCACAAGGATAGTAAATCCAAACACACACACACACACACACAGTGTTTGAGTAGGCAGGTTCACACTGGTATTTCCTTGACACAGCTGGCCATGACAAATAGGATCTGCTATGGTGAATGACTTCACTATACTGTATAACCCAACAACACCTCATAGTTTCTCTTTCGAAATGTGGCGAATTATGGACGAAGGTCTATTTATAGTTGTGGTTACAGGGTTTAAACAGAAATAACTCAAAGGTTAACAGTTTATTCATTCCGAGTGGTTAAGGTTAGGGTTAGTGTTAGGGTTAGTGTTAGGGTTAGGGTTAGGGTTAGGGTTAGGGTTAGGGTTAGGGTTAGTGTTAGGGTTAGGGTTAGTGTTAGGGTTAGTGTTAGGGTTAGGGTTAGGGTTAGTGTTAGGGTTAGGGTTAGTGTTAGGGTTAGGGTTAGGGTTAGTGTTAGGGTTAGGGTTAGGGTTAGGGTTAGGGTTAGTGTTAGGGTTAGTGTTAGGGTTAGTGTTAGGGTTAGTGTTAGTGTTAGGGTTAGGGTTAGTGTTAGGGTTAGTGTTAGGGTTAGTGTTAGGGTTAGGGTTATATAGACATTCTCAGGAACTTTTTAAACGTCTGAAATCAAAGTCTATTTATAGTGATCAGGCTGTATAGCATGGAGTGGAATGGACATATATACACACACACACACACACACACACACACACACACACACACACACACACACACACACACACACACACACACACACACACACACACACACACACACACCAGACACACCAGACACACACACACACACCAGACACACACACACCAGACACACACACACACAACACACACCAGACACACACACACACACACACACACCAGACACACACACACACACACACACACACACACACCAGACACACACACACACCAGACACACACACACACACACACACACACACACACACACACACACACACACACACACACACACACACACACCAGACACACACACACACCAGACACACACACACACCAGACACACACACATACCAGACACACACACACACCAGACACACACACATACCAGACAAACACCAGACACACTCGCACAAGATAACCGGTTACGGGCTTGCCCTTGTGAGGGAAGCTGTTGATAACCGGTTACTGGCTTGCCCTTGTGAGGGAAGCTGTTGATAACCGGTTACTGGCTTGCCCTTGTGAGGGAAGCTGTTGATAACCGGTTACGGGCTTGCCCTTGTGAGGGAAGCTGTTGATAACCGGTTACTGGCTTGCCCTTGTGAGGGAAGCTGTAGCAGATCGGCGCACATGTGATTTAGAAGTTCAGATCTACCACGTTTCCTCTGATTTGATTGGCTGCTTTCAGAAGTATACATTGTGTCCTTAACCAATCAAAAGCATGTTTTTCTGGGCCCCCGTCAAACCAGAGAAGAGGTTTTGGTGTCCACTGGTCTCATCGTGGTAACCTTACCCCAGATGTTTGTCTTTGTGCATGTTTGTCTTTGTGTGTGTGTGTGTTTGTGTGTGCCTACGTGTGTGTGTGTGCCTACTTGTTTGTGTGTGCCTACGTGTGTGTGTGTGCCTACGTGTGTGTGTGTGGCTGCGTGTGTGTGTGTGTGTGCCTGTGTGTTTGTGTGTGTGTGGCTGCGTGTGTGTGTGTGTGTGTTTGTGTGTGTGTGTGTGCCTGTGTGTTTGTGTGTGTGTGGCTGCGTGTGTGTGTGTTTGTGTGTGTGTGTGTGTGTGTGTGCGGCTGTGTGTCTGTGTAAGTGGAGCTGCATTCCAACAGCTGGCATGACCAGGCCCCCGATGAGAATGCAAGGAATTCTGGGAGTCTTTCCGAAAGATTATCCAGTGTGGCGTGGAGGTGAGGTAAACCGCCCAGCAGGGTGTGTGTCCTGCCCAGCAGGGTGTGTGTCAGTGTGAGACACCAGAAGGTCATGTTTTAAGTCATCACCCTTCTCCCCTTCCATAGAGAAGCCCATTCCCACAGACTACATGTTTTCAACCAGATATTGATGGATTGATATTGACACACACACACACACACACACACACACGTTTTGCTCCTGGTGTAGAAAAGTACAGCCAGTATTTGCTGCTCAATCAAAAGTTATGACGAAGTTTAATTTGATGAAGCTCTGACGTGTTTACAGCCTGATGATAAGCTTCTGTGTCCTGCTACGTTGATCTATGTAGCCTGAATGCTCTTATTAAGGAGTCCACAACAATACTCTGATTCCTCATAACACACAGGAGAGAAGACGGACAGGGGGGGGGGTTGGTAGAGTTCCTGTATGTATTATGACAACATTTTGTGAAGTTTTTGTTCATGTTGAACTTCTGAGTTTTTTTATTTGGGGCGGGGCTGTTTCAGACACATTTTTTGTGGAAGGCAAGACGAAGTTCGGAGCAGAAGCCTCGTCTGTCATTGGTCAACAGTAGGGGTTCTTCAATAAAGCTTCGTCTGTGATTGGTCAACAGTAGGGATTCTTCAATAAAGCTTCGTCTGTGATTGGTCAACAGTAGGGATTCTTCAATAAAGCTTCGTCTGTGATTGGTCAACAGTAGGGATTCTTCAATAAAGCTTCGTCTGTGATTGGTCAACAGTAGGGATTCTTCAATAAAGCTTCGTCTGTGATTGGTCAACAGTAGGGATTCTTCAATAAAGCTTCGTCTGTGATTGGTCAACAGTAGGGATTCTTCAATAAAGCTTCGTCTGTGATTGGTCAACAGTAGGGATTCTTCAATAAAGCTTTGTCTGTGATTGGTCAACAGTAGGGATTCTTCAATAAAGCTTCGTCTGTGATTGGTCAACAGTAGGGATTCTTCAATAAAGCTTCGTCTGTGATTGGTCAACAGTAGGGATTCTTCAATAAAGCTTCGTCTGTGATTGGTCAACAGTAGGGATTCTTCAATAAAGCTTCGTCTGTGATTGGTCAACAGTAGGGATTCTTCAATAAAGCTTCGTCTGTGATTGGTCAACAGTAGGGATTCTTCAATAAAGCTTCGTCTGTGATTGGTCAACAGTAGGGATTCTTCAATAAAGCTTCGTCTGTGATTGGTCAACAGTAGGGATTCTTCAATAAAGCTTCGTCTGTGATTGGTCAACAGTAGGGATTCTTCAATAAAGCTTCGTCTGTGATTGGTCAACAGTAGGGATTCTTCAATAAAGCTTCGTCTGTGATTGGTCAACAGTAGGGATTCTTCAATAAAGTCTTTGTTGTCATTCAACGAGAGAGGACTTGTTTTCATTGAGAAGTACATCTGAGTTAGATGAGAAGTACTGCACCAAACATCTAAGTTAGATGAGAAGTACTGCACCAAACATCTGAGTTAGATGAGAAGTACTGCACCAAACATCTGAGTTAGATGAGAAGTACTGCACCAAACATCTAAGTTAGATGAGAAGTACTGCACCAAACATCTAAGTTAGATGAGAAGTACTGCACCAAACATCTGAGTTAGATGAGAAGTACTGCACCAAACATCTAAGTTAGATGAGAAGTACTGCACCAAACATCTGAGTTAGATGTTGCATGACTACCGATCTATTTTTTTTTCTCGATTTTCAAGCTAAGGTCTTCTAAAGGAGTCTGGAGAACACTCCTTCGGGTTGGGCTAGCCCGGTTTGGCAAGGCGCCAGCCGAACTGAAGCATGCTGACGCCTTTAGCCTGCTCTCACACACACACACACACACAAAGACACACAAAGACACACACACACACACACACACACACACACACACACACACACACACACACACACACACACACACACACACACACACACACACAAAGACAAACACACACACACAAAGACACACACAAAGACACACACACACACACACACGAAGACACACACACACACACACACAAAGACACACACACACACACTAAGACACACACACACACACAAACAAAGACACACACACACACACAAAGACACACACACAAACACACAAAGACAAACACACACACACAAAGACACACACAAAGACACACACACACACACACACACACACGAAGACACACACACACACACACACACAAAGACACACACACAAACAAAGACACACACAAACAAAGACACACACACACAAAGACACACACACACAAACAAAGACACACACACACACACAAAGACAAACACACACACACACAAAGACACACACACACAAAGACACACACACAAAGACACACACACACACACACACACATAAATCTACCGCTGCCTTTTGACGTGATGGAACACTAATCCTTGACAGCTGTCAGAACCTTTCTCACTTTGAGAGAGAGAGAGGGGGGGGGGGGGGGGTCTGTGAACCCTACGGTGGGATGTCAGTGTGTTTGAGGGATAGCTAGCTTACATACTGCACTGTACCATAACCCCAAACAGCCTCCCTCTCTTTTTCCCTCTATCCCCTCCCTCTCACTGAATCAGTTTACTGTACAACGGTAATGGTTCACCCAGGGGATGACATAATTACATAACAACTACCATCCCCGTCATCATCCTCTTGGTCATCCGGCTTTGTGGTTGGGATTTGAGAGCATGTCCTGATGAGTACTGGGTATACTGGTAAACTGGACTGGACTGGTGAGAAGGTGAAATGGTGAGAAGGTGAAGTGGTGAGAAGGTGAAGTGGTGAGAAGGTGAAGTGGTGAAATTGTGAAGTGGTGAGAAGGTGAAGTGGTGAAATGGTGAGATGGTGAGAAGGTGAAGTGGTAAAATTGTGAAGTGGTGAGAAGGTGAAGTGGTAAAATTGTGAAGTGGTGAGAAGGTGAAGTGGTGAGAAGGTGAAGTGGTGAGAAGGTGATGTGGTAAAATTGTGAAGTGGTGAGAAGGTGAAGTGGTGAGAAGGTGAAGTGGTGAGAAGGTGAAGTGGTAAAATTGTGAAGTGGTGAGAAGGTGAAGTGGTGAGAAGGTGAAGTGGTGAGAAGGTGAAATGGTGAGAAGGTGAAATGGTGAGAAGATGAAATTGTGAAATGGTGAGAAGGTGAAGTGGTAAAATTGTGAAGTGGTGAGAAGGTGAAATGGTGAGAACCGTTAGACAACGAATAACCCTAAAGAAGGCCAAAAGCCTAAATGGGTCGGTTCTATTTTTAACAATAAAGAAGCTTTTTGATTTAATTCCATTGTGTTGCTCAGTATCCTCTAATCTTCTGTTGGCTCCTAATTTATGCACCTTGGTTGGAAAAGCAAGGCAGCATTAGTGAGCCTTTCCCCTTCTGCAAGGGTGAAAGATGAGACAATCACAGTAGAAGCAAGGGATTGATACATAACTTTGTATTATCCATCAAAGGTCTTGAAGTCCACATAGGTGTGATAGATTGGCTTAAGGTTGGCTTTAGGTTGGCTTTAGGTTGGCTTTAGACTGGCTTTAGACTGGCTTTAGGTTGGCTTTAGACTGGCTTTAGGTTGGCTTTAGACTGGCTTTAGGTTGGCTTTAGACTGGCTTTAGGTTGGCTTTAGACTGGCTTTAGACTGGCTTTAGGTTGGCTTTAGGTTGGCTTTAGACTGGCTTTAGACTGGCTTTAGGTTGGCTTTAGACTGGCTTTAGACTGGCTTTAGGTTGGCTTTAGGTTGGCTTTAGGTTGGCTTTAGACTGGCTTTAGACTGGCTTTAGGTTGGCTTTAGGTTGGCTTTAGGTTGGCTTTAGACTGGCTTTAGACTGGCTTTAGACTGGCTTTAGACTGGCTTTAGATTGACTTTAGGTTGACTTTAGATTGGCTTTAGGTTGGCTTTAGGTTGGCTTTAGACTGGCTTTAGACTGGCTTTAGGTTGGCTTTAGACTGGCTTTAGACTGGCTTTAGGTTGGCTTTAGGTTGGCTTTAGGTTGGCTTTAGACTGGCTTTAGGTTGACTTTAGACTGGCTTTAGACTGGCTTTAGGTTGACTTTAGACTGGCTTTAGACTGGCTTTAGGTTGACTTTAGACTGGCTTTAGACTGGCTTTAGGTTGACTTTAGACTGGCTTTAGACTGGCTTTAGGTTGACTTTAGACTGGCTTTAGACTGGCTTTAGGTTGACTTTAGACTGGCTTTAGACTGGCTTTAGGTTGACTTTAGACTGGCTTTAGACTGGCTTTAGGTTGACTTTAGACTGGCTTTAGACTGGCTTTAGGTTGACTTTAGACTGGCTTTAGACTGGCTTTAGGTTGACTTTAGACTGGCTTTAGACTGGCTTTAGACTGGCTTTAGATTGGCTTTAGACTGGCTTTAGGTTGACTTTAGATTGGCTTTAGGGAGGAATTGATATCGAGTTGATCTGACAGGAACTACTCACACATGTATGTCAGATGAGAACTGGTATACACACACACCACACACACACACACACACACACACACACACACACACACACACACACACACACACACACACACACACACACACACACACACACACACACACACACACACACACGCACACACGCACACAGACACACACAGTGAACATGGAAGTGATTAGTGTGTATTGTAGCAGAGCTGGTACAGTTAAGAGGTCCTTTATTCAGCTCTCTGAGATAAAGATCTGTATCAGACCTTTACTGGTCAACAACAAAGACAGAGACACACACACACACACACACACACACACACACACACACACACACACACACACACACGCTGCATGGTGGTGATATCCATGTGAAAGCAGACCTGGGTCTAGAGTCTAGACATATATAAACCTATGCTGTGTATTGGTCATTGAGATGCTTTGAAGCCACCGGGCGGCCATGTTGTCTCTCCCCACTAGGAGCAGTCCTCCATAAGAATGAATGGAATTCTACACTATTTCAATTAACTGTTTCATGGACAAAATTACCGGTATTTACAGTGTGTGTAACCAATATTACAGTCCCCACTACAACAACAAAACAGGTACATTGCAAAACGTATTCAGACCCCTTGTCTTTTTCCACATTTTGTTATTTTCTTTTATTAAATTGAACCTTTATTTGACGAGGGAAGTCAGTTAAGAACAAATTCGTATTTACATTGACGGCCTACCCCCGGCCAAACCTGGACGATTCTGGGCCAATTGTGCGCCACCCTATGGGACGCCCAATCACGGCCGGATGTGTTACAGCCGGGAATCGAACTATGGACTGTGGTGATGCCTCTTGCACTGAGATGCAGTACCTTAGACCTCTGCGCCACTCGGGAGCCCTGTTGTGGTACAACCTTATTCCAAAATGGATTAGATTGTTTTTTCCCCTCATAAATCTACACACAACACCCCATAATGACAACACCTAATAATGACAACACCCCATAATGACAACACCCCATAATGACAACACCCCATAATGACAACACCCCATAATGACAACACCCCATAATGACAACACCCCATAATGACAACACCCCCATAATGACACACCCCATAATGACAACACCCATAATGACAACAACACCCCATAATGACAACACCCCATAATGACACAACAACCCCCATAATGACAAACACCCCATAATGACAACACCCCATAATGACAACAACCCCATAATGACAACACCCCATAATGACAACACCCCAATAATGACAACACTCCCATTAAGTGACAACACCCATAATGACAACACCCCATAATGACAACAACCCCATAATGACAACACCCCATAATGACAACACCCCATAATGACAACACCCATAATGACAACACCCCATAATGGACAACACCCCATAAATGACAACACCCCATAATGACAAACACCCCATAATGACAACACCCCATAATGACATGACACCCCATAATGACAACACCCCATAATGGACAACACCCCATAATGACAACACCCCATAATGACAACACCCATAATGACAACACCCCATAATGACAACACCCCATAATGACAAACACCCCATAATGACAACACCCCATAATGACAACACCCCATAATGACAACAACCCCATAATGACAACACCCCATAATGACAACACCCCATAATGACAACACCACCATAATGACAACACCCCATAATGACAAACACACCCATAATGACAACACCCCATAATGACAACACCCCATAATGACAACACCCCATAATGACAACACCCCATAATGACAACACCCCATAATGACAACACCCCATAATGACAACACCCCATAATGACAACACCCCATAATGACAACACCCCATAATGACAACACCCCCATAATGACAACACCCCATAATGACAACACCCCATAATGACAACACCCCATAATGACAACCACCCCATAATGACAACACCCCATATGACAACACCCCATAATGACAACACCCCATAATGACAACACCCCATAATGACAACACCCCATAATGACAACACCCCATAATGACAACACCCCATAATGGACAACACCCCATAATGACAACACCCCATAATGACAACACCCCATAATGACAACACCCCATAATGACAACACCCCATAATGACAACACCCCATAATGACAACACCCCATAATGACAACACCCCATAATGACAACACCCCATAATGACAACACCCCATAATGACAACACCCCATAATGACAACACCCCATAATGACAACACCCCATAATGACAACACCCCATAATGACAACACCCCATAATGACAACACCCCATAATGACAACACCCCATAATGACAACACCCCATAATGACAACACCCCATAATGACAACACCCCATAATGACAACACCCCATAATGACAACACCCATAATGACAACACCCCATAATGACAACACCCCATAATGACAACACCCCTAATGACAACCCCATAATGACAACACCCCATAATGACAACACCCCATAATGACAACACCCCATAATGACAACACCCCATAATGACAACACCCCATAATGACAACACCCCATAATGACAACACCCCATAATGACAACACCCCATAATGACAACACCCCATAATGACAACACCCCATAATGACAACACCCCATAATGACAACACCCCATAATGACAACACCCCATAATGACAAACACCCCATAATGACAACACCCCATAATGACAACACCCCATAATGACAACACCCCATAATGACAACACCCCATAATGACAACACCCCATAATGACAACACCCCATAATGACAACACCCATAATGACAACACCCCATAATGACAAACACCCCATAATGACAACACCCATAATGACAACACCCCATAATGACAACACCCCATAATGACAACACCCCATAATGACAACACCCATAATGACAACACCCCATAATGACAACACCCCATAATGACAACACCCCATAATGACAACACCCCATAATGACAACACCCCATAATGACAACACCCCATAATGACAACACCCCATAATGACAACACCCCATAATGAAACACCCCATAATGACAACACCCCATAATGACAACACCCCATAATGACAACACCCCATAATGACAACACCCCATAATGACAACACCCCATAATGACAACACCCCATAATGACAACACCCATAATGACAACACCCCATAATGACAACACCCCATAATGACAACACCCCATAATGACAACACCCCATAATGACAACCACCCCATAATGACAACACCCCATAATGACAACACCCCATAATGACAACACCCCATAATGACAACACCCCATAATGACAACACCCCATAATGACAACACCCCATAATGACAACACCCCATAATGACAACACCCCATAATGACAACACCCCATAATGACAACACCCCATAATGACAACACCCCATAATGACAACACCCCATAATGACAACACCCCATAATGACAACACCCCATAATGACAACACCCCATAATGACAACACCCCATAATGACAACACCCCATAATGACAACACCCCATAATGACAACACCCCATAATGACAACACCCCATAATGACAACACCCCATAATGACAACACCCCATAATGACAACACCCCATAATGACAACACCCCATAATGACAACAACCCCATAATGACAACACCCATAATGACAACACCCCATAATGACAACACCCCATAATGACAACACCCCATAATGACAACACCCCATAATGACAACACCCATAATGACAACACCCCATAATGACAACACCCATAATGACAACACCCCATAATGACAACACCCCATAATGACAACACCCCATAATGACAACACCCCATAATGACAACACCCCATAATGACAACACCCCCTAATGACAACACCCCATAATGACAACACCCCATAATGACAACACCCCATAATGACAACACCCCATAATTTTTATTTTTTTATTGCTTAACTCACATAATATAATTTAAAAGTTTGTATTAAAGGAAGGTATTCCCAAACTGGGGCAATGCCATTGGGGTTACGCCAAATAAAAATGTGATTCACATTATTAAAATATATATATATATATTATATAGTCCATTTATACATTTGTCTGAGTTTTTCTCTCTCACCTGAATAGCCTCGTTTCACTGCCAAAATAAAATGAAACCATCTAGTGTTCAGCGAAATAACAACACAATGTCAAATACAGGTACAGCCTAGTGAAATAATTAACATAATCACATTAACCGTTACTCTCTCGTGGGAATTCCACTAACGGTCCGTATGTAGCCAAACGTAGCTGCTGCTCATGTTGGTATCTGTACTGATGGCGCAAGAGCCATGACAGGGAGACATAGTGGAGTGGTAAGCAGTTGCTCCCGACGCCACTTGGGTACACTGCAGCATCCACCGGGAGGCTCTTGGGTACACTGCAGCATCCACCGAGAGGCTCTTGGGTAGACTGCAGCATCCACCGGGAGGCTCTTGGGTACACTGCAGCATCCACCGAGAGGCTCTTGGGTACACTATAGCATCCACCGAGAGGCTCTTGGGTACACTGCAGCATCCACCGAGAGGCTCTTGGGTGCACTGCAGCATCCATCCAGAGGCTCTTGGGAACACTGCAGCATCCACCGGGAGGTTCTTGGGTACACTGCAGCATCCACCGGGAGGCTCTTGGGTACACTGCAGCATCCACCGAGAGGCTCTTGGGTAGACTGCAGCATTCACCGAGAAGCTCTTGGGTACACTGCAGCATCCACCGAGAGGCTCTTGCTGCCAAGGGAATGCCTGACAGCTTGAAAGACGTTTTGGACACAACAGTGAAAATGGTTAACTTTGCTAAAGCAAGGCCCCTTTTCTGCCCTATGCAATGATATGGGCAGCGACCGGGTAACGCTGGTTATCAAGGGGCAAAGTATTGACAAAACATTTTTTAAATTGAGAGACAAGCTTAAAGTTTTCTTTACTGACCATAATTTTCCCTTGTCTGACCACTTTGCATGAGGACGAGTGTCTCACACGACTGGACTATCTGGGTGATGTTTTTTTCTCACCTGAATGATCTGAATCTAGGATTACAGAGACTCTCCACAACTATATTCAATACGGGACAAAATTGAGGCTATGATTAAGAAGTTGGAGCTCTTCTCTGTCTGCATTAACAAGGAAAACACACAGGTCTTTCCATCATTGTATGATTTTGAGTGAGTTGGATTTCGCAATTACGCAGGTACTTTCCTGAAACGGATGACACAAACAACTGGATTTATCCCTTTCATGCCCTGCCTCCAGTCCACTTACTGATATCTGAACAAGAGAACCTCATCAAAATTGCAGCAAGCGTTTCTGTGAAAATTTAACTTAATCAGAACCACTGCCAGATTTCTGGATTGGGCTACGCTCAGAGTATCCTGTCTTGGCAAATCACCCTGTTAAGACACTGATGCCCTTTACAACCACGTACCTATGTGGGAGTGGATTCTCGGCCCTCACTAGCATGACAACTAAATACAGGCACAGACTGTGTGTGGGAAATAATTTAAGACTGAGACTCTCTCCAATACAACCCAACATTGCAGTTATGTGCATCATTTCAAGCACACCCTTCTCATTAACCTGTGGTGAGTCATTCACACCCTTCTCATTAACCTGTGGTGAGTTGTTCACAATTTTTGATGAACAAATAAGGTTTTATATGTAAAATGGTTAAAATAAAGAGCAAAATGATTGATTATTATTATATTATTATTTGTGCCCTGGTCCTATAAGAGCTCTTTGTCAATTCCCACGAGCCGGGTTGTTACGACAACCTCACACTCTTATGTTTAATAAATGTACAGTGTGTGTGTGTGTGTGTGTGTGTGTGTGTGTGTGTGTGTGTGTGTGTGTGTGTGTGTGTGGCAGGCTTACAATGATGTCAAAAAAACAACATTTGCGAGGGCGCTGACCCTGGTGCTAGAGAGGGTACAGCTGGAGGTTGGATGTTTGAAGGGGTACAGGGCTATACCCTGAACCACTGCATTAAGGTGTCTGTAATATAATACATGTGGCAACAACACATGTAGACGTTAGTAAATTGATTCCTATAGCTTCTAGAATATATTTTACAACGGCGGGGGAGTTCCAAGATGGAGGTACGACGGCTTCAAAACAGCACCCACTATCAGTCATCTAGTGTCTAGACCCCCTCCTCTGTGGTTAGGGTTAGTTATGGTTAGGGTTAGGGTTGGTTATGGTTAGGGTTAGATATGGTTAGTTCCTCTGTGTTTAGGGTTAGTTCTGGTTAGGGTTAGTTCTGGTTAGGGTTAGTTATGGTTAGTTCCTCTGTGTTTTGGGTTAGTTATGGTTAGTTATGGTTAGGGTTAGTTCCTCTGTGTTTAGGGTTAGTTATGGTTAGGGTTAGTTATGGTTTGGGTTAGTTATGGTTAGTTATGGTTGGGGTTAGTTAGGGTTAGTTATGGTTAGGGTTAGTTCTGGTTAGGGTTAGTTATGGTTAGTTCCTCTGTGTTTTGGGTTAGTTATGGTTAGTTATGGTTAGGGTTAGTTCCTCTGTGTTTAGGGTTAGTTATGGTTAGTTATGGTAAGGGTTAGTTATGGTTAGGGTTAGTTATGGTTAGGGTTAGTTATGGTTAGGGTTAGTTCCTCTGTGTTTAGGGTTAGTTATGGTTAGTTATGGTTAGGGTTAGTTATGGTTAGGGTTCCTCTGTGTTTAGCCACTGAAACTACCAGACATACTGGTTCGACCAACACATCTCTTATTTATCTCTCCCCTTTTTTGCCAAAAACTTGTCAGGGACAAAATAAAGACCTATGGAAACAGCCCATGTTCCTCCCTAGCAGTAGAACCAGGTAGTTACCAATAGGGGGAGTATACGGTTTAGTCAAGGACAGAGGGAAGATGTGTTTCCATATGTGGCTGGTTCTTTTATGATGTACTCTTTGTCCTCTGAGTCTGTCTGACAGACAGTACTCTGTCCTCTTCTCTCTCCACCTCCTTACTCTAACTCTCTTTTGGTTGTTCTCCTCTTTCCATTATCTATCTGTCCTCTCCTCTCTCCCTCTCTCTATCCCTCTCCTTCCTGGTTACTGCCCCCTCCCTCCCTACCTCATTCGCTCTCTGTTTTCCTCTCTAAGAGGATTGGCTGTGGCTCCCCCAACATCTGTGCATCACTGCCTAGGGAGGAATATGGGGGGGGGGGGGGTGAGAGCATGAGCAAGCAAGATAGCAACAGAGAGATCAGGCAAGGCAGAGTGCTGACACACACACACACACACACACATCGACAGCAGCAGCAGAGAGAGTTGCAGCATCCGCATAGTCTGCTCTCCTGCATCTCTCTCTCTCTCTCTCTCTCTCTCTCTCTCTCTCTCTCCCCCTCCCTCTCTCTCTCTCTCTCTCCCCCTCCCTCTCTCTCTTTCTCTCCGTCTGTGTTTTTCTCCATCCTACCGTCCTGTTCTCCCTCTGCTGTGTTGTCGTGGCGACAGAGCCAGTGCAGCCATGACGACCAGCCAGCAGGATTCTGGGTTCTTTGACATCAGCATCAAGTCTCTGCTGAAGTCCTTAGGAGGCAGTGAGTACAGCACAGTAGTGTGTGTGTGTGTGTGTGTGTGTGTGTGTGTGTGTGTGTGTGTGTGTGTGTGTGTGTGTGTGTGTGTGTGTGTGTGTGTGTGTGTTAGCTTTAGGATAGGAGTGAGAACTGTGATTGTGTAGAAAGCACTATGCAGTGCAACTGATTATAGCTGGTCTCTTTACCTCTTAGTGGTGCCACCATTATATAGGTAGAACACAACACCCTCACACGCTCCCTGAGTTTGTTCGTGCGCGTGTGTGTGTGTGTGTGTTTGCTAATGTGTGTTTGTGTGTGTGTTTGTTTGTGTGTGTGTCTGTGTGTTTGCGTGTGTGTGTGTGTGTGTGTGTGTTTGCTAATGTGTGTTTGTGTGTGTGTTTGCTAATGTGTGTTTGTTTGTGTGTTTGCGTATGTGTGTTTGTTTGTTTGTGTGTCTGTGTGTTTGCGTGTGTGTGTAGACCCTGACTGTGACCCCGCTCTCCAAGGGTATTCACATGTGCATATGTCAAATAGGACAAACACAAGCATCCACCAAATGGTTGTTATTGTGTGTTTAGGTTTATGTTTGTGAGAGACAGACATCTCTCCAGAATCCTCAGTATTAAGTGATGAATGTTGTTATTGTGTGTTTAGGTTTATGTTTGTGAGAGACAGACATCTCTCCAGAATCCTCAGTATTAAGTGATGAATATTATGTAATAATAGAGAGAGGGGGAGAGAGAGAGGGGAGAGGGGGAGAGGAGAGAGGGGAAGATGAGAGATAGGAAGAGGAGGAGGAGAGAGAGAGGGGCAGAGGAGAGAGAGGAGGAGGAGAGAGAGAGAGAGAGAAGGGGAGAGGAGAGAGAGAGAAGGGGAGAGGAGAGAAGGGAAGATGAGAGAGAGGGGAAGATGAGAGAGAGAGAGGGGGAGATGAGAGAGAGGAGGAGGAGGAGATGGAGAGAGATGGGAAGGGATAGGGAGAGGAGAGGGAGTGAGAGGGGGAGAGGAGAGAGGGAGAGGAGAGAAAGGGAGAGGGAGAGGAGGAGAAAGCGAGGGAAAGGGAGAGAGAGAGGCAACAGAGAGGGAGAGGATAGAGGGAGCGAGAGAGGAGAGAGAGAGGAGGTGAGGAGAATAACAAGGGAGAGGAGAGGAAATAGAGAGAGGCAGAGGCGAGAGAGGGAGAGGAGGAGAGGAGAGGAGAGGAAAGAGCGAGCGAGCGTGATAGAAGAAAAGAGAGGAGAGGGAGAGTGAGAGGAGGGAGAGAGGGATTAAGGGAGTGAGAGAGGAGAGGGAGTGAGAGAAGGAGAGAGAGATAGATAGAGAGAGGGAGAGAGAGACAGGGGGATAAGAGAAGAGAGAGGGAGACGAGGTGAGAGAGAGGGAGAGGCATGGGAGAAGAGAGAGAGCGAGAAAGAGAGTGAGGACAGAAAGAGAGGAGAGGGAGAGACAGAGGATAGAGGAGAGAGAGGGAGAGGAGAGGAGGGGGAGAGAGAGAGAGAGAGGGATGAAGAGGGATGAAGAGAGACAGAACAGTCTCTAGGGTGTGAAGCTGGGTTGTCAGCAGCATTGTTCTGGTTTATTATGTTGTGTCTCTGCTCAGCTCATAGAAGAGGTGTGATTAACCCTTGAGGAGGGAGGAATTACCAGCTACTGCCAGTCAGCATAATCAACAGAGGAATGTGCTGTCTTATACTCACCACACACACACACAAACCTCTGCAGACTTTGATTTACATGTTGCCAGTCAGAAGAATATAGACCGTCTGAGGTATAGCAGTGGAAGGAAAGGCATCTTTAGGTCACATCTGACTGAGATCAGGTAAGACAGGAGCGCTGCCTCACTGCGTAGGTTCTGTGTTACAGTATGATGTCTGTGTACTTTGCATAATGGTTTGGTTTTAACCCTGCTTTGTGTGGGAGGGTGGGTGAGAACTATGTGCTCCATCACTTTGTTTCACTGTGTTCTCCTCTCCGTTCGCGTCTCTGCTGAAGGTTACACTGATGTTTGTTATTTTCCTCGTCCATTTTTTATGATGTCATGAAGGGAGTAGGTCAAGGTGCTGAGGCTGAAGCCAATGATTTACTGTAAAAATACACTAGATGACTGATAGCGGGCGCTATGTTGAAGCCACACACTGTACATTTGTCATGAATAAAATGCAGAAACAAAGAGCACCACATATTGGTCATTGGTCTCATCTTGGCCCTCCCCAACCATTGTAACAAATATTTTGGTAACTATTTGTAAGTGACTCATTTGATGCTAGTTTCATCTTGTTCTTGATACCATGTCTTGTTTTGAGGTGTTTTGAAGGATTTCATGTCAATGCTAATTTGGCAAAAAAAAATGAGCTAGCTAGCTAACAACTTGTAACGATGTATTTGAGAGACAACAACTGTTGTGCAAGTGTTTTTATGTTTTCAAACAACATTGGAGATGAAATAGTTTACATGTTGTCCACAATCTAGGCCAACCTCGGGCCGGTTGCGCGATCGTCGATTTAGTTGCTAAACCCCGTTTGTGACGTGTATTCTATTCCTCACATCTTAATGCAAACTTTAAAATGATATTATGTCAACTAAACATAAAAATACATCATGAAAAAAATATTAAACAATTTCCTTAAAGTATAATATTTTGAGATGACTAGTGTTACTGTCCCCACAACAACAACAAATACTTGAAACATTTGATTGAAATCCTGTAGAATTCATTTCTATGGAGGACTGCTCCTAGTGGGGAGAGACAACATGGCCGACCGGTGGCTCAATGACCAATACATACATGTGCGTTTTTGTGTGTGTGTGTGTGTGTCACCTTGTCATTAGTCATGTGCTTTAGCAATTAAGAGATAAGAGCTTTATAAATAAAATATATTGTTACTGTTATTAATACACACACACACACACACACACACACACACACACACACACACACACACACACACACACACACACACACACACACACACACACACACACACACACACACACACACACACAGTGTTTTTCAATGTGCATACTACCGTGTTCCACACTCTGATGCTCCGAGTGAAATTTCCACCGACGTTCTCTTGTGAGGACAAGTGTGTGGAGAATATAACAGAACATCTGAGCAGCACTCCCTCTACTGTATTACCTCACGCTGAGCAGCACTCCCCCTACTGTATTACCTCACACTGAGCAGCACTCCCCCTACTGTATTACCTCACGCTGAGCAGCACTCCCCCTACTGTATTACCTCACACTGAGCAGCACTCCCCCTACTGTATTACCTCACGCTGAGCAGCACTCCCCCTACTGTATTACCTCACACTGAGCAGCACTCCCCCTACTGTATTACCTCACGCTGAGCAGCACTCCCCCTACTGTATTACCTCACACTGAGCAGCACTCCCCCTACTGTATTACCTCACGCTGAGCAGCACTCCCCCTACTGTATTACCTCACGCTGAGCAGCACTCCCCCTACTGTATTACCTCACGCTGCACCTCCCCTACTGTATTACCTCACGCTGAGCAGCACTCCCCCTACTGTATTACCTCACACTGAGCAGCACTTCCTCTACTGTATTACCTCACGCTGAGCAGCACTTCCTCTACTGTATTACCTCATGCTGAGCAGCACCTCCCCCTACTGTATTACCTCACACTGAGCAGCACTCCCCCTACTGTATTACCTCACGCTGAGCAGCACTTCCTCTACTGTATTACCTCATGCTGAGCAGCACTCCCCCTACTGTATTACCTCACGCTGAGCAGCACTCCCCCTACTGTATTACCTCACGCTGAGCAGCACTCCCCCTACTGTATTACCTCACGCTGAGCAGCACTCCCCCTACTGTATTACCTCACACTGAGCAGCACTCCCCCTACTGTATTACCTCACGCTGAGCAGCACTCCCCCTACTGTATTACCTCACACTGAGCAGCACTCCCCCTACTGTATTACCTCACACTGAGCAGCACTCCCCCTACTGTATTACCTCACGCTGCACCTCCCCCTACTGTATTACCTCACGCTGCACCTCCCCCTACTGTATTACCTCACGCTGAGCAGCACTCCCCCTACTGTATTACCTCACGCTGCACCTCCCCCTACTGTATTACCTCACGCTGCACCTCCCCCTACTGTATTACCTCACGCTGCACCTCCCCCTCCACTGAACCTTCTCCCAGGTCAGGACAATGGCAACAATAGAGACCAAACAAGATGGACACAAAGCAAAACGTTTTTACTTCATAATTATCAGCTTGATATGTGAATCGTAATAATGTAGGTAGCCAGCTATTTAAACAGACAAAAATTACCTAAAACTAATATTGTGCAATAATATTTAGGCTTTATCAAGCTAACACTTCTTTGTGGCTATCTGGCTAGCTAATAGTACTAGTAGCTAGTCAGTTAGCCATCTTGACTCATTATGGGCTTGCCATCTATGCTATGTGGGCAGGTAAACATGCCAAAATTAACCCAACATTTATTTATTAACGTGTCAAGATACAATATTGTAGTCAGGCAACATATGAGATGTGAATAGGCAAAATTTCAATTCGAAGTCGGAGGGTATTTTTTCATACTCCGATCCTGCTGTGCTCCAGTTTGCGTGCTCGGAGCACGGTCGTATGCATTTTGAGGAAAACCCACCATGTCCCCTCCCTCCCAAAGTGATGACTCTGAGCGTTCCATTCAGATCTTATTATTGACGTGTTAGATCTGACTAATAGAGAGTGTTTTAACAGTTTGCTTATTTTTGTATTGTGTGTGTCTGTGTGTGTGTGTGTCTGTGTGTCTGTTCAGTTTGTGTGTGTCTGTGTGTGTGTGTCTGTGTGTGTGTGTGTCTGTGTGTCTGTTCAGTTTGTGTGTCTGGCGCCTTCTGTCTCTGTTCCATCACATCAGTTAGGATTCATCAGTTTAGCATCTCTTGACTCTCTCTCTGCCTGATGTACATAATAACCTGGTACCTTCTGATTAGTACATAGCAACCTGGTACCTTCTGATTCGTACATAGCAACCTGGTACCTTCTGATTCGTACATAGCAACCTGGTACCTTCTGATTCGTACATAGCAACCTGGTACCTTCTGATTCGTACATAGCAACCTGTTACCTTCTGATTCGTACATAGCAACCTGGTACCTTCTGATTCGTACATAGCAACCTGGTACCTTCTGATTCGTACATAGCAACCTGGTACCTTCTGATTCGTACATAGCAACCTGGTACCTTCTGATTCGTACATAGCAACCTGGTACCTTCTGATTCGTACATAGCAACCTGGTACCTTCTGATTAGTACATAGCAACCTGTTACCTTCTGATTCGTACATAGCAACCTGGTACCTTCTGATTCGTACATAGCACCTGGTACCTTCTGATTCGTACATAGCAACCTGGTACCTTCTGATTAGTACATAGCAACCTGTTACCTTCTGATTCGTACATAGCAACCTGGTACCTTCTGATTAGTACATAGCAACCTGGTACCTTCTGATTCGTACATAGCAACCTGGTACCTTCTGATTAGTACATAGCAACCTGGTACCTTCTGATTAGTACATAGCAACCTGGTACCTTCTGATTCGTACATAGCAACCTGGTACCTTCTGATTCATACATAGCAACCTGGTACCTTCTGATTCATACATAGCAACCTGGTACCTTCTGATTCGTACATAGCAACCTGGTACCTTCTGATTCGTACATAGCAACCTGTTACCTTCTGATTCATACATAGCAACCTGGTACCTTCTGATTCGTACATAGCAACCTGTTACCTTCTGATTCGTACATAGCAACCTGGTACCTTCTGATTAGTACATAGCAACCTGGTACCTTCTGATTAGTACATAGCAACCTGTTACCTTCTGATTCGTACATAGCAACCTGGTACCTTCTGATTAGTACATAGCAACCTGGTACCTTCTGATTAGTACATAGCAACCTGGTACCTTCTGATTCGTACATAGCAACCTGGTACCTTCTGATTCGTACATAGCAACCTGGTACCTTCTGATTCGTACATAGCAACCTGGGTACCTTCTGATTCGTACATAGCAACTGGTACCTTCTGATTCGTACATAGCAACCTGGTACCTTCTGATTCGTACATAGCAACCTGGTACCTTCTGATTCGTACATAGCAACCTGTTACCTTCTGATTCGTACATAGCAACCTGGTACCTTCTGATTCATACATAGCAACCTGGTACCTTCTGATTCATACATAGCAACCTGGTACCTTCTGATTCGTACATAGCAACCTGGTACCTTCTGATTCGTACATAGCAACCTGGTACCTTCTGATTCGTACATAGCAACCTGTTACCTTCTGATTCATACATAGCAACCTGGTACCTTCTGATTCGTACATAGCAACCTGTTACCTTCTGATTCGTACATAGCAACCTGGTACCTTCTGATTAGTACATAGCAACCTGGTACCTTCTGATTAGTACATAGCAACCTGGTACCTTCTGATTTGTACATAGCAACCTGGTACCTTCTGATTTGTACATAGCAACCTGGTACCTTCTGATTCATACATAGCAACCTGGTACCTTCTGATTAGTACATAGCAACCTGGTACCTTCTGTAGGCTGTAGGGGATAGTGGGTAGGGGGTAGGACATAGGGGCTGGGGCTGTAGGGGATAGTGGGTAGTGGGTAGGGGTTAGGACATAGGGGCTGGGGCTGTAGGGGAATAGTGGGTAGGGGGTAGGACATAGGGGCTGGGGGCTGTAGGGGAGAGTGGGTAGGGGGTAGTGGGTAGGGGGTAGGCCATAGGGGCTGGGGCTGTAGGGGATAGTGGGTAGGGGGTAGGGGGTAGGACATAGGGGCTGGGGCTGTAGGGGATAGTGGGGTAGGGGGTAGGGGGTAGGACATAGGGGCTGGGGCTGTAGGGGATAGTGGGTAGGGGTAGGACATAGGGGCTGGGCTGTAGGGGATAGTGGGTAGGGGGTAGGACATAGGGGCTGTAGGGGATAGTGGGTAGGGGGTAGGACTAGGGGCTGGGGCTGTAGGGGATAGTGGGTAGGGGGTAGGACATAGGGGCTGGGGCTGTAGGTGAAGTGGGTAGGGGGTAAGGAACATAGGGGCTGGGGGATGTAGGGATAGTGGTGTAGGGGGTAGGACATAGGGGCTGGGCTGTAGGGGATAGTGGGTAGGGGGTAGGACATACGGGCTGGGGCTGTAGGGGATAGTGGGTAGGGGGTAGGACAATAGGGGCTGGGCTTAGGGGATAGTGGGTATGGGGGTAGGGGTAGGGACATAGGGGCTGGGGCTGTAGGGGATAGTGGGTAGGGGGTAGGACATAGGGGCTGGGGCTGTAGGGGATAGTGGGTAGGGGGTAGTGGGTAGAGGGTAGGCCATAGGGGCTGGGGCTGTAGGGGATAGTGGGTAGGGGTAGGACATAGGGGCTGGGGCTGTAGGGGATAGTGATAGTGGGTAGGGGTAGACATAGGGGCTGGGGATGTAGGGGATAGTGGGGTAGGGGGTAGGACATAGGGGCTGGGCTGTAGGGGATAGGGGTGAGTGGGTAGTGGGTAGGGCATAGGCTGTAAGGAGATAGTGGGTAGGGGGTAGGATATAGGGGCTGGGGCTGTAGGAGATAGTGGGTAGGGGGTAGGACATAGGGGCTGGGGCTGTAGGGGATAGTGGGTAGGGGGTAGGACATAGGGGCTGGGGCTGTAGGGGGATAGTGGGTAGTGGGTAGGGCATAGGCTGTAGGAGATAGGGGGTAGGGGGTAGGACATAGGGGCTGGGGCTGTAGGAGATAGTGGGGTAGGGGGGTAGGACATAGGGGCTGGGGATGTAGGGGATAGTGGGTAGGGGTAGGACATAGGGGGCTGGGGCTGTAGGGGATAGTGGGGTAGTGGGTAGTGGGTAGGGCATAGGCTGTAGGAGATAGTGGATAGGGGGGTAGGACATAGGGGCTGGGGCTGTAGGAGATAGTGGGTAGGGGGTAGGACATAGGGGCTGGGGCTGTAGGGGATAGTGGGTAGGGGGTAGGACATAGGGGCTGGGGGCTGTAGGGATAGTGGGTAGTGGGTAGGGCATAGGCTGTAGGAGATAGTGGGTAGGGGGTAGGACATAGGGGCTGGGGCTGTAGGAGATAGTGGGTAGGGGTAGGACATAGGGGCTGGGGCTGTAGTGGATAGTGGGTAGTGGGTAGGGCATAGGCTGTAGGAGATCGTGGTAGGGGGTAGGACATAGGGCTGTAGGGGATAGTGGGGTAGGGGGTAGGACATAGGGGGCTGGGGCTGTAGGGGATATGGGGTAGGGCATAGGCTGTAGGGGATGTGGGTAGGGCTTAGGACTGGTGCTAGGGGCATAGGCTGTAGGGGATAGTGGGTAGTGGGTAGCGTATAGGCTGTAGGGGATAGTGGGTAGTGGGTAGGGCATAGGCTGTAGGGGTTAGTGGGTAGTGGGTAGGGCATAGGCTGTAGGGGATAGTGGGTTGGGGCTAGAGCGTAGGCTGTAGGGGATAGTGGGTTGGGGCTAGAGCGTAGGAGTAGGCTGTAGGGGTTAGTGGGTAGGGGCTAGGGTGTAGGAGGTAGGCTGTAGGGGTTAGTGGGTAGGGGCTAGAGCGTAGGCTGTAGGGGTTAGTGGGGTAGGGGCTAGGGTGTAGGAGGTAGGCTGTAGGGGTTAGTGGGTAGGGGCTAGAGCGTAGGCTGTAGGGGTTAGTGGGTAGGGGCTAGGTGGAGGCTGTAGGGGTTAGTGGGTAGGGGCTAGGGTGGAGGCTGTAGGGGTTAGTGGGTAGGGGCTAGAGCGTAGGCTGTAGGGGATAGTGGGTAGGGCTAGAGCGTAGGAGGTAGGCTGTAGGGTTAGTGGGTAGGGGCTAGGGTGTAGGAGGTAGGCTGTAGGGGTTAGTGGGTAGGGGCTAGAGCGTAGGCTGTAGGGGTTAGTGGGTAGGGGCTAGGGTGTAGGAGGTAGGCTGTAGGGGTTAGTGGGTAGGGGCTAGAGCGTAGGCTGTAGGGGTTAGTGGGTAGGGGCTAGGGTGGAGGCTGTAGGGGTTAGTGGGTAGGGGCTAGGGTGGAGGCTGTAGGGGTTAGTGGGTAGGGGCTAGAGCGTAGGCTGTAGGGGATAGTGGGTAGGGGCTAGGGTGGAGGCTGTAGGGGTTAGAGGGTAGGGGCTAGAGCGTAGGCCGTAGGGGATAGTGGGTAGGGGCTAGGGTGTAGGGGTTAGTGGGTAGGGGCTAGAGCGTAGGCTGTAGGGGATAGTGGGTAGGGGCTAGAGCATAGGCTGTAGGGGTTAGAGGGTAGGGGCTAGGGTGTAGGGGTTAGTGGGTAGGGGCTAGAGCGTAGGCTGTAGGGGATAGTGGGTAGGGGCTAGAGCATAGGCTGTAGGGGTTAGAGGGTAGGGGCTAGGGTGTAGGGGTTAGTGGGTAGGGGGCTAGAGCGTAGGCTGTAGCGGTTAGTGGGTAGGGGCTAGGGTGTAGGGGTTAGTGGGTAGGGGCTAGGGGCCAGGAATGGAACAGAACTAGGGCGTAACTATCTCAGAATGTGAAGGAATGGAGGAATGTCTGTGCCCTCCCAGAACCATGCATACTTTAACTGTGTCATTTGGTCCACAGCAAGTCAGTCCTCTGGGACATGGCCTTAGTGTGTCTCAGTGAGTGAGTGTTTATATGTATGAGAGAGAAAGGGAGAGGGGGGTGGAGAGAGAGACTGAGAGA
>NC_034202.2:37988202-37995898 GCF_002021735.2 Oncorhynchus kisutch | reverse complement strand
TCTCAGCTGACTTTCATCAGTCTAATAGTTTAAAGATTTGTCTCTAACAAATGTCACTGTGTGTCACTGAGACATGCCACTAGATGTAGATAAGCAAGCTAAAGCAAAGAATGAGGATCTGCTTTACAGATGAAGCTGTCATCTCTGTCTCTCTCTGAGGTCCTCTCTGATCTGATCATTGTGTATTTATTTTTCTGTTTCTCTCTGTATTGTCTGTAAGGAAGCATTTCACTCATAGTCTACAGCCATAGTCATAGTAAACACTCATAGGTAAACACTCATAGTAAAACACTCATAGTCTACAGCATAGTCATAGTAAACACTCATAGTAAACACTCATAGTCTACAGCATAGTCATAGTAAACACTCATAGTAAACACTCATAGTCTACAGCATAGTCATAGTAAACACTCATAGTAAACACTCATAGTAAACACTCATAGTCTACAGCATAGTCATAGTAAACACTCATAGTAAACACTCATAGTCTACAGCATAGTCATAGTAAACACTCATAGTAAACACTCATAGTCTACAGCATAGTCATAGTAAACACTCATAGTAAACACTCATAGTCTACGCATAGTCATAGTAACACTCATAGTAAACACTCATAGTCTACAGCAAGTATAGTAACACTCATAGTAAACACTCATAGTCTACAGCATAGTCATAGTAAACACTCATAGTAAACACTCATAGTCTACAGCATAGTCATAGTAAACACTCATAGTAAACACTCATAGTCTACAGCATAGTCATAGTAAATGTCTCACCATTGTCGGTGATCAGGCCTACCACTGTTGTGTCGTCTGCAAATGTAATGATGGTGTTGGGAGTCGTGCCTGGCCGTGCAGTCATTTGGTGAACAGGGAGTACAGGAGAGGACTGAGTATGCACCCCTGAGAGGCCCCTGTGTTTAGGATCAGCGTGGCGGATGTGTTGTTACCTACCCTCACCACCTGGGGGCGACCAGTCAGGAAGTCCAGGATCCAGTTGCAGAGGGAGGTGTTCAGTCCCATGATCCTTAGCTTAGTCTCACATAAGTGTTCCTTTTGTCCAGGTGGGAAAGGGCAGTGTGGAGTGCAATAGAGATTGCATCATCTGTGGATCTCTTAGGGTGGTATGGAGTGGGTCTAGGGTTTCTGGGATAATGGTGTTGATGTGAGCCATGACCAGCCTTTCAAAGCTGGGCACAGGGACTATGGTGGTCTGCATGAAACATGTTGTTATTACAGACTGGGCCAGAGACAGGTCGAAAAACTCAGTGAAGAAACTTGACAGCTGGTCAGCTCATTTTCTGACCACGTATTCTGGTAATCCGTCTGACCCTGCGGCCTTGTGAATGTTCGCCTGTTTAAAGGTCTTAGTCATAGTCGGCTACGGAGAGCGAGATCACACATGGTTTTAGTCGTTTTGCTTTAAACAGAGTGCCTTTGTTCATTTTTTACACCAACAGGGTAACGTTGTAATTTCATAACAAGGACAAGCAATCGTTTTTTTGTGAGCCACACTGGTCAGAAGAGGAGAAGAGCAGCTCTCCTCCAATTGGTCAAAACCTTTTAGATCAAAGCTATGCTATATTATTATTAGCTAAGTATCGACATATTACTAGTTTAAAACATTTTAAAAAGACAAGTTAATCTAATTCATTAATCTGGGCGTTTCAGGTGAAAGTTACCCCTATTCTAGTCATATCGGGTCCATATCGGGTCCATATCGGGTTCATATCGGGGTCATATCGGGGTTCATATCGGGGTTCATATCGGGGTTCATATCGGGTCCATATTGGGTTCATATCGGGGTTCATATCGGGGTCATATCGGGTTCATATCGGGTCCATATCGGGGTCCATATTGGGGTCATATCGGTGTCATATTGGGTCCATATCGGGGGTCCATATCGGCTCCATATGGGGTCCATATCGGGGTCCATATCGGGGTCATATCGGTGTCATATTGGGTCCATATCGGGGTCCATATCAGGGTCATATCAGGTTCCATATCGGGGTCATATCGGTGTCATATTGGGTCCATATCGGGTTCCATATCAGGTTCCATATCGGGGTCATATCAGGTTCCATATCGGGTTCCATATCGTGTTCCATATCGGGTTCCATATCGGGTTCCATATCGTGTTCCATATCGGGATCCATATCGTGTTCCATATCGGTGTCATATCGGGGGTCCATATCGGGTTCCATATTGGGGTCATATCGGGGTCATATCGGGTTCCATATCGGTGTCATATCGGGGTCCATATCGGGGTCCATATTGGGGTCATATTGGGGTCCATATCGGGATCCATTTTGGGGTCACATCGGGATCCACATCGGGTCCATATCGGGGTCCATTTTGGGGTCATATCGGGGTCCATATCGGGGTCCATTTCGGGGTCATATCGGGGTCCATATCGGGGTCTTTTCGGGGTCCATATTGGGGTCCATATCGGGGTCATATTGGGGTCATATCGGGGTCCATATCGGGGTCATATCGGGGTCCATATTGGGGTCATATCGGGGGTCATATCGGGGTCCATATTGGGGTCATATCGGGGTCCATATCGGGGTCCATTTTGGGGTCATATCGGGGTCCATTTTGGGGTCATATCGGGGTCCATTTTGGGGTCATATCGGGGTCCATATTGGGATCATATCAGGGTCCATATTGGGGTCATATCGGGGTCCATATCAGGGTCATATCGGGGTCATATCGGTGTCATATTGGGTCCATATCGGGGTCCATATCAGGGTCATATCAGGTTCCATATCGGTGTCATATTGGGTCCATATCTGGTTCCATATCAGGTTCCATATCGGGGTCATATCAGGTTCCATATCGTGTTCCATATCGGGTTCCATGTCGGTGTCATATCGGGGTCCATATCAGGTTCCATATCAGGTTCCATATCGGGATCCATATCGTGTTCCATATCGGTGTCATATCGGGGTCCATATCGGGTTCCATATTGGGGTCATATCGGGGTCATATCGGTGTCATATCGGGGTCCATATCGGGGTCCATTTTGGGGTCATATCGGGATCCACATTGGGTGCATATCGGGGTCCATTTTGGGGTCATATCGGGGTCCATATTGGGTCATATCGGGGTCTTTTCGGGGGTCCATATTGGGGTCCATATCGGGGTCATATCGGGGTCCATATTGGGGTCATATCGGGGCCCATATCGGGGTCATATCGGGGTCCATATTGGGGTCATATCGGGGTCAATTTTGGGGTCATATCGGGGTCCATATCGGGGTCCATTTTGGGGTCATATCGGGGTCCATTTTGGGGTCATATCGGGGTCCATATTGGGGTCCATATTGGGGTCATATCGGGGTCCATATTGGGGTCATATCGGGGTCCATATCGGGGTCTTATCGGGGTCATATCGGGTCCATATCGGGGTCATATCGGGTCCATTTCTGGTCCACCCTGGCTCTTTAAGACCTCTACCTGTGAGTGATGAAGGGAGAAAAAGAGAGACTAAACTTAGTACCTGAGCTGTGAAAGTATATGTCATAACTAATCACCATTCTCCTCTCCCTCTCCTCTCCTCTCCTCTCCTCTCCTCTCCTCTCCTCTCCTCTCCTCTCCTCTCCTCTCCTCTCCTCTCCTCTCCTCTCCTCTCCTCTCCTCTCCTCTCCTCTCCTCTCCTCTCCTCTCCTCTCCTCTCCTCTCCTCTCCTCTCCTCTCCTCTCCTCTCCTCTCCTCTCCTCTCCTCTCTACAGGAGAAGCCTCTCAACAAGTCACTACAGAGAGGAGAGGATCTACAGTTTGACCAGGTATGTGTTAACAGCAGGTAACGCTAGCTTCAATGCTACTGGAATCTGCTAGTACTACTGTTAAGGACAGGTAATGCTAGCTTCAATGCTACTGGAATCTGCTAGTACTACTGTTAAGGACAGGTAATGCTAGTGTCAATGCTACTGGAAGGTGCTAGTATTACTGTTAAGGACAGGTAATGCTAGCATCAATGCTACTGGAAGGTGCTAGTACTACTGTTAAGGACAGGTAATGCTAGCTTCAATGCTACTGGAATCTGCTAGTACTACTGTTAAGGACAGGTAATGCTAGTGTCAATGCTACTGGAAGGTGCTAGTATTACTGTTAAGGACAGGTAATGCTAGCGTCAATGCTACTGGAAGGTGCTAGTACTACTGTTAACGACAGGTAATGCTAGCATCAATGCTACTGGAAGGTGCTAGTACTACTGTTAACGACAGGTAATGCTAGCGGCAATGCTAATGGAAGGTGCTAGTTCTACTGTTAACGACAGGTAATGCTAGCGTCAATGCTACTGGAAGGTGCGTCTGTGTGTTTCTTTTGTATCTTATCTCTCTCTGGTGGTAAAACTGGTTTATAGTCCAGCATGAACCACATTGAACTCATCAAGGATGATGGAAAAATAAACCTAGAAATATGTGGGACATTTATTTTGAGAGAACAGACTAAACATATCTCTCTTCCCCCTCTTTATCCACTCCCTCCTTTCTCTGTCCTCCTCTCACTGCCCTCCTCATCCTCTCCTCTCCACTCCCTCCTCTCTCTGTCTTACTCCTCTCCTTTCCCCTCCCTCCTTTCTCTGTCCTCCTCCTCCTTCTCCTCCTCTCCTTTCCACTCCCTCCTCTCTCTGTCCTCCTCTCCACTCCCTCCTCTCTCTGTCCTCCTCTCTACTCCCTCCTCTCTCTGTCCTCCTCATCCTCTCCTCTCCACTCCCTCCTCTCTCTGTCCTCCTCCTCTCCACATCTCTTCCCCTCCCTCCCGCCTCCCTCCCTCCCTCCCTCCCCCCCCCCCCCCCCCCCTCCCTCCCTCCCTCCCTCCCTCCCCTCTCTCTCCCTCTCTCTCTTTCTCTAGTTAATCAGTACAATGAGTTCTCTGGCTGAGTACTGTCTCCCCTCCATTCTGAAGACACTGTTTGACTGGTATAAACGACAAAATGGACTAGAGGACGAGAGTCATGAATACAGACCCAGGGCCAACACCAAGTCCAAGAGGTAGACACTACTACAATAAATAATGAACTGTGAACTAATGAACTGATGTTCTAAACCCATGTCCTTTCCGTCTCTCTCTCTCTCTCTCTCTCTCTCTCTCTCTCTCTCTCTCTCTCTCTCTCTCTCTCTCTGTCTCTCTGTCTTTATTTCTCTGTCGCTGTCTTTCTTTCCTTATCTCTCTCTCTCTCTCTCTCTCATCTCTCTCTGTCTTTATTTCTCTCTCTCTTTCTTTCTTCCTTTATCTCTCTCTGTCTCTCTGTCTCTGTCTCTCTCTCTCTCTCTCTCTCTGTCTCTCTGTCTCTCTGTCTCTCCCTCTCCCTCTCCCCTCTCCTCTCTTCTCTCTCTCTCTCTCTCTCTTCTGTCTTCTCTCTCTGCTCTCTCTCTCTCTCTCTCTCTCTCTCCGCACGCTCTCTGCTCTCACTCTTTCTTTTCTTTATCTCTCTCTGTCCTCTCTGTCGGTCTCTCTCTTCATTCTCTTCTTCTGTTCTCTCTGTCTCTTCTCTCTTCCTCCTCTCTCGCTCACTCTCTCTCTCTCTCACTCTTTCTTTCTTTATCTCTCTCTGTCTCTCTGTCTCTCTCTCTCTCTCTCTCTCTCTCTGTCTCTCTCCTCTCTCTCTCTCTCTCTCTCTCTCTCCTGTCTCTCTCTCTCTCTCTCTCCTCTCTCTCTGTCTCTCTCTCTCTCTCTCTCTCTCTCTCTGTCTCTCTGTCTCTCTCTCACTCTCTCTCTCTCTCTGTCTCTCTCTCTCTCTCTCTCTCTCTCTCTGTCTCTCTCTCACTCTCTCTCTCTCTCACTCTTTCTTTCTTTATCTCTCTCTGTCTCTCTCTCTCTCTCTGTCTCTCTGTCTCTCTCTCTCTCTCTCACTCTCTCTCTCTCAGTGATGAGCAGCAGAAGGACTACTTGCTGGAGAGGAGGGATCTGGCCATAGACTTCATCTTCTCCCTGGTGCTCATAGAAGTACTCAAACAGGTAAAGCTGTGTGGTTCATCACCAAACGCTGCATATTATGGTCGCGTTCCCCTGCTCAGACGTTGCATGCATCAAGCAATGGTTGCCAGGTGTTTGAATGTGCCGTCGGGCACAAGAGTGCCATAGTATATGATGTGGTTAGCTGATATAAACTCAGCAAAAAAAGAAACGTCCTCTCACTGTCAACTGCGTTTATTTTCAGCAAACTTAATGTGTAAATATTTGTATGAACATAACAGAAATGGAATAATGTGTCCCTGAACAAAGGGGGGGTCAAAATCAATAGTAACATTTTCTGGTGTGGCCACCAGCTGCATTAAGTACTGCAGTGCATCTCCTCCTCATGGACTGCACCAGACTTGCCAGTTCTTGCTGTGAGATGTTACCCCACTCTTCCACCAAGGCACCTGCAAGTTCCCAGACATTTCTGGGGGGAATGGCCCTAGCCCTCACCCTCCGATCCGACAGGTCCCAGACGTGCTCAATGGTATTGAGATCCGGGCTCTTCGCTGTCCATGGCAGAAGACTGACATTCCTGTCTTGCAGGAAATCACGCACAGAACGAGCAGTATGCCTGGTCGCATTGTCATTCTGGAGGGTCATGTCAGGATGAGCCTGCAGGAAGGGTACCACATGGAGGAGGATGTCTTCCCTGTAACGCACAGCGTTGAGTGCCTGCAATGACAACAAGCTCAGTCCGATGATGCTGTGATACACCGCCCCAGACCATGACGGACCCTCCACCTCCAAATAGATCCTGCTCCAGAGTACAGGCCTCGGTGTAACGCTCATTCCTTCGACGATAAACGCAAATCCGACCATCACCCCTGGTGAAACAAAACCGCGACTCGTCAGTGAAGAGCACTTTTGCCAGTTCTGTCTGGTCCAGCGACGGTGGGTTTGTGCCCATAGGTGACGTTATTGCCGGTGATGTCTGGTGAGGACCTGCCTTACAACAGGCCTACAAGCCCTCAGTCCAGCCTCTCTCAGCCTATTGTGGACAGTCTGAACACTGATGGAGGGATTGTGTGTTCCTGGTGTAGCTCGGGCAGTTGTTGTTGCCATCCTGTACCTGTCCCGCAGGTGTGATGTTCAGATGTACCGATCCTGTGCAGGTGTTGTAACACGTGGTCTGCCACTGCGAGGACGATCAGCTGTCCATCCTGTCTCCCTGTAGCGCTGTCTTAGGCTTCTCACAGTACAGACATTGCAATTTATTGCCCTGCCCACATCTGCAGTCCTCATGCCTCCTTGCAGCATGCCTAAGGCACATTCACGCAGATGAGCAGGGACCCTGGGCGTCTTTCTTTTGGTGTTTTTCAGAGTCAGTAGAAAGTCCTCTTTAGTGTCCTAAGTTTTCATAACTGTGACCTTAATTGCCTACGGTCTGTAAGTTGTTAGTGTCTTAACGACCGTTCCACAGGTGCATGTTCATTAAATGTTTATGGTTCATTGAACAAGCATGGGAAACAGTGTTTAAACCCTTTACAATGAAGATCCATGAAGTTATTTGGATTTTTACTAATTATCTTTGAAAGACGAGGTCCTGAAAAAGAGACGTTTCTTTTTTTGCTGAGTTTACCTGACCAGGCTTGTAATATCTGGCATGAGGAAGAAGATCACTGAATCCTCTTCTCTTCTCTCCTCTCCTCTTCTCTTCTCTTCTCTTCTCTTCTCTTCTCTTCTCTTCTCTTCTCTTCTCTTCTCTTCTCTTCTCTTCTCTTCTCTTCT
>NC_034202.2:37975702-37985702 GCF_002021735.2 Oncorhynchus kisutch | reverse complement strand
ATATACAGTATAACTCTCTCTAGGAGTGTGTATAATGATGTTTATATACAGTATAACTCTCTGTAGGAGTGTGTATAATGATGTATATATATAACTCTCTCTAGGAGTGTGTATAATGATGTATATATACAGTATAACTCTCTGTAGGAGTGTGTATAATGATGTATATACTGTATATAACTCTCTCTAGGAGTGTGTATAATGATGTGTGTGTGTATATATATGTATATATATAACTCTCTCTAGGAGTGTGTATAATGATGTATATATTTAACTCTCTCTAGGAGTGTGTATAATGATGTATATATTTAACTCTCTCTAGGAGTGTGCCCAGTATTTCCTGGAGGTGAAGGATAAGGACATTAAACATTCTCTGGCTGGACTCTTCGTAGAGATACTGGTTCCTGTAGCTGCAGTAAGTCTACCCTACGTCAGTCTGTATCAACACCAGTCTGTCTCTGTACCAGTTTATCTCCACACCAGTCTGTCTCTACACTTGTCGCATATCCTCTCACACTCCTCATATCTTCTCATATCCCCTCATATCTTTTCATATCCTCTCATATCTTCTCATATCCTCTCACATCCTCTCACATCTATATCACACTCCTCATATCTTCTCATATCCTCTCACATCTATCTCACACTCCTCATATCTTCTCATATCCCCTCATATCCTCTCACATCTCTCTCACACCTCTCATATCTTCTCATATCCCCTCATATCCTCTCACATCTCTCTCACACCTCTCATATCTTCTCATATCCCCTCATATCCTCTCACATCACTCTCACACCTCTCATATCTCCTCATATCCCCTCATATCCTCTCACATCTCTCTCACACCTCTCATATCTTCTCATATCTCCTCATATCCCCTCATATCTATCTCACACTCCTCATATCTTCTCATATCCCCTCATATCCTCTCACATCTCTCTCACACACCTCATATCTTCTCATATCTTCTCATATCCTCTCATATCTTCTCATATCCTCTCATATCTTATAATGTCCTCTCACATCTCTCTCATATCTTCTCATATCCTCTCACATCTCTCTCACATCCCCTCATATATTCTCATATCTTCTCATATCCTCTCATATCTTCTCATACCCTCTCACATCTCTCTCACATCTCTCTCATATCTTCTCATATCCTCTCACATCTCTCTCATATCCCCTCATATCTTCTCATATCCTCCCATATCCTCTCATATTCTCTCATATCTTCTCATATCTTCTCATATCTCTCTCATATCGCATAGTCTCTCATGTTTAATATAGTGTACCTCTAACTCTACTTCATGTTGTAATGTGCCTAATCAATCAATAATGTCACTGGAGATATTAGTCCCCCGTAGCCGCAGTACATATCTCTATACCATATCTTGAAATCTCTCATATCTAATATACTGTACCTGTCCTGTACATTGGTCTATGTGTAACCCCTCTGCTCTGTGTATGACCTATGACCTTTTCCCTTTGACCTTGCAGACGGTGAAGAACGAGGTGAATGTTCCGTGTCTGAGGAACTTTGTAGAAAGTCTGTATGACACTACGCTGGACCTGTCCTCTAGGAAGAAACACTCTCTGGTCAGTCTATACCACACTATTACTATACTGGTCAGTCTATACCACACTATTACTGTACTGGTCAGTCTATACCACACTATTACTGTACAGGTCAGTCTATACCACACTATTACTGTACAGGTCAGTCTATACCACACTATTACTGTACTGGTCAGTCTATACCACACTATTACTGTACTGGTCAGTCTATACCACACTTACTGTACTGGTCAGTCTATACCACACTATTACTGTACTGGTCAGTCTATACCACACTATTACTGTACTGGTCAGTCTATACCACACTATTACTGTACTGGTCAGTCTATACTACACTATTACTGTACTGGTCAGTCTATACCACACTATTACTGTGCTGGTCAGTCTATACCACACTATACTGTACTGGTCAGTCTATACCACACTATTACTGTACTGGTCAGTCTATACCACACTATTACTGTACTGGTCAGTCTATACCACACTATTACTGTACTGGTCAGTCTATACCACACTATTACTGTACTGGTCAGTCTATACCACACTATTACTGTGCTGGTCAGTCTATACCACACTATTACTGTACCGGTCAGTCGAAACCACTCTATTACTGTACTGGTCAGTCTATACCACACTATTACTGTACTGGTCAGTCTATACCACACTATTACTGTACTGGTCAGTCTATACCACACTATTACTGTACTGGTCAGTCTATACCACACTATTACTGTACTGGTCAGTCTAGTCTATACCACACTATTACTGTACTGGTCAGTCTATACACACTATTACTGTACTGGTCAGTCTATACCACACTATTACTGTGCTGGTCAGTCTATACCACACTATTACTGTACTGGTCAGTCTATACCACACTATTACTGTACTGGTCAGTCTATACCACACTATTACTGTACTGGTCAGTCTATACCACACTATTACTGTACTGGTCAGTCATACCACACTATTACTATACTGGTCAGTCTATACCACACTATTACTGTACTGTTCAGTCTAATACTGTACTGGTCAGTCTATACCACACTATTACTGTACTGGTCAGTCTAATACTGTACTGGTCAGTCTATACCACACTATTACTGTACTGGTCAGTCTAATACTGTACTGGTCAGTCTATACCACACTATTACTGTACTGGTCAGTCTATTACTGTACTGGTCAGTCCATTACTGTACTGGTCAGTCTATACCACACTATTACTGTACTGGTCAGTCTATACCACACTATTACTGTACTGGTCAGTCTATACCACACTATTACTGTACTGGTCAGTCTATACCACACTATTACTGTACTGGTCAGTCTATACCACACTATTACTGTACTGGTCAGTCTAATACTGTACTGGTCAGTCTATACCACACTATTACTGTACTGGTCAGTCTAATACTGTACTGGTCAGTCTATACCACACTATTACTGTACTGGTCAGTCTATTACTGTACTGGTCAGTCCATTACTGTACTGGTCAGTCTATACCACACTATTACTGTACTGGTCAGTCTATACCACACTATTACTGTACTGGTCAGTCTATACCACACTATTACTGTACTGGTCAGTCTATACCACACTATTACTATACTGGTCAGTCTATACCACACTATTACTGTACTGTTCAGTCTAATACTGTACTGGTCAGTCTATACCACACTATTACTGTACTGGTCAGTCTAATACTGTACTGGTCAGTCTATACCACACTATTACTGTACTGGTCAGTCTAATACTGTACTGGTCAGTCTATACCACACTATTACTGTACTGGTCAGTCTATTACTGTACTGGTCAGTCCATTACTGTACTGGTCAGTCTATACCACACTATTACTGTACTGGTCAGTCTATACCACACTATTACTGTACTGGTCAGTCTGTACCACACTATTACTGTACTGGTCAGTCTATACCACACTATTACTGTACTGGTCAGTCTATACTACACTATTACTGTACTGTTCAGTCTATACCACACTATTACTGTGCTGGTCAGTCTATACCACACTATTACTGTACCGGTCAGTCTATACCACACTATTACTGTACTGGTCAGTCTATACCACACTATTACTGTACTGGTCAGTCTATACCACACTATTACTGTACTGGTCAGTCTATACCACACTATTACTGTACTGGTCAGTCTATACCACACTATTACTGTGCTGGTCAGTCTATACCACACTATTACTGTACCGGTCAGTCGAAACCACTCTATTACTGTACTGGTCAGTCTATACCACACTATTACTGTACTGGTCAGTCTATACCACACTATTACTGTACTGGTCAGTCTATACCACACTATTACTGTACTGGTCAGTCTATACCACACTATTACTGTACTGGTCAGTCTATACCACACTATTACTGTACTGGTCAGTCTATACCACACTATTACTGTACTGGTCAGTCTATACTACACTATTACTGTACTGGTCAGTCTATACCACACTATTACTGTGCTGGTCAGTCTATACCACACTATTACTGTACTGGTCAGTCTATACCACACTATTACTGTACTGGTCAGTCTATACCACACTATTACTGTACTGGTCAGTCTATACCACACTATTACTGTACTGGTCAGTCTATACCACACTATTACTATACTGGTCAGTCTATACCACACTATTACTGTACTGTTCAGTCTAATACTGTACTGGTCAGTCTATACCACACTATTACTGTACTGGTCAGTCTAATACTGTACTGGTCAGTCTATACCACACTATTACTGTACTGGTCAGTCTAATACTGTACTGGTTAGTCTATACCACACTATTACTGTACTGGTCAGTCTATTACTGTACTGGTCAGTCTATACCACACTATTACTGTACTGGTCAGTCTATACCACACTATTACTGTACTGGTCAGTCTATACCACACTATTACTGTACTGGTCAGTCTATACCACACTATTACTGTACTGGTCAGTCTATACCACACTATTACTGTACTGGTCAGTCTAATACTGTACTGGTCAGTCTATACCACACTATTACTGTACTGGTCAGTCTAATACTGTACTGGTCAGTCTATACCACACTATTACTGTACTGGTCAGTCTATTACTGTACTGGTCAGTCCATTACTGTACTGGTCAGTCTATACCACACTATTACTGTACTGGTCAGTCTATACCACACTATTACTGTACTGGTCAGTCTATACCACACTATTACTGTACTGGTCAGTCTATACCACACTATTACTATACTGGTCAGTCTATACCACACGATTACTGTACTGTTCAGTCTAATACTGTACTGGTCAGTCTATACCACACTATTACTGTACTGGTCAGTCTAATACTGTACTGGTCAGTCTATACCACACTATTACTGTACTGGTCAGTCTAATACTGTACTGGTCAGGTCTATACCACACTATTACTGTACTGGTCAGTCTATTACTGTACTGGTCAGTCCATTACTGTACTGGTCAGTCTATACCACACTATTACTGTACTGGTCAGTCTATACCACACTATTACTGTACTGGTCAGTCTATACCACACTATTACTGTACTGGTCAGTCTATACCACACTATTACTGGTACCTGGTCAGTCTAATACTGTACTGGTCAGTCTATACCACACTATTACTGTACTGGTCAGTCTATACCACACTATTACTGTACTGGTCAGTCTATACCACACTATTACTGTACTGGTCAGTCTATACCACACTATTACTGTACTGGTCAGTCTATACCACACTATTACTGTACTGGTCAGTCTATACCACACTATTACTGTACTGGTCAGTCTATACTACACTATTACTGTACTGGTCAGTCTATACCACACTATTACTGTGCTGGTCAGTCTATACCACACTATTACTGTACTGGTCAGTCTATACCACACTATTACTGTACTGGTCAGTCTATACCACACTATTACTGTACTGGTCAGTCTATACCACACTATTACTGTACTGGTCAGTCTATACCACACTATTACTATACTGGTCAGTCTATACCACACTATTACTGTACTGTTCAGTCTAATACTGTACTGGTCAGTCTATACCACACTATTACTGTACTGGTCAGTCTAATACTGTACTGGTCAGTCTATACCACACTATTACTGTACTGGTCAGTCTAATACTGTACTGGTCAGTCTATACCACACTATTACTGTACTGGTCAGTCTATTACTGTACTGGTCAGTCCATTACTGTACTGGTCAGTCTATACCACACTATTACTGTACTGTCAGTCTATACCACACTATTACTGTACTGTTCAGTCTAATACTGTACTGGTCAGTCTATACCACACTATTACTGTACTGGTCAGTCTAATACTGTACTGGTCAGTCTATACCACACTATTACTGTACTGGTCTGTCTAATACTGTACTGGTCAGTCTATACCACACTATTACTGTACTGGGCAGTCTATACCACTCTATTACTGTGCTGGTCAGTCTATACCACACTATTACTGTACTGGTCAGTCTATTACTGTACTGGTCAGTCCATTACTGTACTGGTCAGTCTATACCACACTATTACTGTACTGGTCAGTCTATACCACACTATTACTGTACTGGTCAGTCTATACCACACTATTACTGTACTGGTCAGTCTATACCACACTATTACTGTACTGGTCAGTCTATACCACACTATTACTGTACTGGTCAGTCTATTACTGTACTGGTCAGTCTATACCACACTATTACTGTACTGGTCAGTCTATACCACACTAGTACTGTACTGGTCAGTCTATACCACACTATTACTGTACTGGTCAGTCTATACTACACTATTACTGTACTGGTCAGTCTATACCACACTATTACTGTGCTGGTCAGTCTATACTACACTATTACTGTACTGGTCAGTCTATACCACACTATTACTGTACTGGTCAGTCTATACCACACTATTACTGTACTGGTCAGTCTATACCACACTATTACTGTACTGGTCAGTCTATACTACACTATTACTGTACTGGTCAGTCTATACCACACTATTACTGTACTGGTCAGTCTATACCACACTATTACTGTACCGGTCAGTCTATACCACACTATTACTGTACCGGTCAGTCTATACCACACTAATACTGTACTGGTCAGTCTATAGCACACTATTACTGTACTGGTCAGTCTATACCACACTATTACTGTACTGGTCAGTCTATACCACTCTATTACTGTACTGGTCAGTCTATACCAATCTATTACTGTACTGGTCAGTCTATACCACACTATTACTGTACTGGTCAGTCTTTTACTGTACTGGTCAGTCTATACCATACTATTACTATACTGGTCAGTCTATACCACTCTATTACTGTACTGGTCATATTCTCCTTTTACAGATTTCAGCATAAGTCTCCTTTCCTCACCTACCACTGATTAATGAATGGACTCCAGTTATAGTCTGGTCCCATAGTATTAATGAATGGACTCCAGGTATAGTCTGATCCCCATAGTATTAATGAATGGACTCCAGGTATAGTCTGGTCCCATAGTATTAATGAATGGACTCCAGGTATAGTCTGTTCCCCATAGTATTAATGAATGGACTCCAGGTATAGTCTGGTCCCATAGTATTAATGAATGGACTCCAGGTATAGTCTGTTCCCCATAGTATTAATGAATGGACTCCAGGTATAGTCTGGTCCCATAGTATTAATGAATGGACTCCAGGTATAGTCTGGTCCCATAGTATTAATGAATGGACTCCATGTATATTCTGGTCCCATAGTATTAATGAATGGACTCCAGGTATAGTCTGGTCCCATAGTATTAATGAATGGGCTCCAGGTATAGTCTGGTCCCATAGTATTAATGAATGGACTCCAGGTATAGTCTGGTCCCATAGTATTAATGAATGGACTCCAGGTATAGTCTGGTCCCCATAGTATTGATGAATGGACTCCAGGTATAGTCTGGTCCCATAGTATTAATGAATGGACTCCAGGTATAGTCTGGTCCCATAGTATTAATGAATGGACTCCAGGTATAGTCTGATCCCCATAGTATTAATGAATGGACTCCGGGTATATTCTGGTCCCATAGTATTAATGAATGGACTCCACATATCGTCTGGTCCCATAGTATTAATGAATGGACTCCAGGTATAGTCTGTTCCCCATAGTATTAATGAATGGACTCCAGGTATAGTCTGGTCCCATAGTATTAATGAATGGACTCCAGGTATATTCTGATCCCATAGTATTAATGAATGGACTCCAGGTATAGTCTGGTCCCATAGTATTAATGAATGGACTCCAGGTATATTCTGGTCCCATAGTATTAATGAATGGACTCCAGGTATATTCTGATCCCATAGTATTAATGAATGGACTCCAGGTATAGTCTGGTCCCATAGTATTAATGAATGGACTCCAGGTATATTCTGATCCCCATAGTATTAATGAATGGACTCCAGGTATAGTCTGGTCCCCATAGTATTAATGAATGGACTCCAGGTATAGTCTGGTCCCATAGTATTAATGAATGGACTCCAGGTATAGTCTGGTCCCATAGTATTAATGAATGGACTCCAGGTATAGTCTGTTCCCCATAGTATTAATGAATGGACTCCAGGTATAGTCTGTTCCCCATAGTATTAATGAATGGACTCCAGGTATAGTCGGGTCCCATAGTATTAATGAATGGACTCCAGGTATAGTCTGTTCCCCATAGTATTAATGAATGGACTCCAGGTATAGTCTGGTCCCATAGTATTAATGAATGGACTCCAGGTATAGTCTGGTCCCATAGTATTAATGAATGATAGGAGAAGAGGAGTGGTGTGGTGTTGGGACACAGCCCATTGATGTATTTATGGACTGCTGGTTTCTTTCAATAGTTGTTGTCGTTGTTTTTGTTTTTGTGTGTGGTTGTTTATTTGTCCCCTTGTGGCTTTCACTACCTCCTTCGAATGGTGCTAGAAATGTCATCCGCATACTGAACATGTTTGTTTTGTTTGGGATTCTTCAAATACCCTCCATCCAGCCAAGCAGACGTTAAGACAAGACTTCAATAGACTGTCTGTCACTCCTCTTCTTCCTCCTCCTCACTTCTTTACCAATATGTATTTTTTTCACGTTGAGTACACACACACACTACCCTGTCATGCCAGAGCTGACAGGACCAAAAGGAGCAGGGAGATAATAACATGCTGTTTGTTTGTCCCTACATGTTGTTCTTCCTCATACCGCCACACCCCTACCCTTCTCCCACAGAGAAAGTGGGAGAAGGGTGTGGGGAGAGAGAGAAAGACAGAGACAGAAGAGCTGGGATAGTGTGTGTGTATGAAAGAGACAGAGAGAGAGACAGAGAGAGACAGAGAGAGACAGAGAGAGACAGAGAGAGAGGGAGACAGAGAGACATAGAGAGAGACAGAGAGAGACAGAGAGAGACAGAGAGAGCGGGAGAGAGAGCGTTGGGAGGAAGGAAGGAAGGAAGGAAGGAAGGAAGGAAGGAAGGAAGGAAGGAAGGAAGGAAGGAAGGAAGGAAGGAAGGAAGGAAGGAAGGAAGGAAGGAAGGAAGGAAGGAGAGACAACATATCAGATTATATTTACTGACAGACTACTCATCTGATACATTCCTATCATACCTCAACCAGTTTAAAAGCATTACCTACATATGCCTGCCGGTCTGAGAGTGGAATTTGAGACTTAATGTAATAGAATATATTTAATGATCATTGTGAGACACTAACACTGAAACAGACACACAGGTGTGAGAGGACCACGTTTGGCACCAATCTGAAACTCCATACAACTTTGTTGAATGAGTACATGTAATGAAAAATAATGTCATGTAGTATAGTGTAATGTAGTGTAGTGTAATGTCATGTAGTATAGTGTAATGTCATGTAGTGTAATGTCATGTAGTGTAGTGTAATGTCATGTAGTGTAATGTCATGTAGTGTAGTGTAATGTCATGTAGTGTAATGTCATGTAGTGTAGTGTAATGTCATGTAGTGTAATGTCATGTAGTGTAATGTCATGTAGTATAATGTCATGTAGTGTAATGTCATGTAGTGTAATGTCATGTAGTGTAATGTCATGTAGTGTAGTGTAATGTCATGTAGTATAGTGTAATGTCATGTAGTATAGTGTAATGTAGTGTAGTGTAATGTCATGTAGTATAGTGTAATGTCATGTAGTATAGTGTAATGTCATGTAGTGTAATGTCATGTAGTGTAATGTCATGTAGTGTAGTGTAATGTCATGTAGTATAATGTCATGTAGTATAGTGTAATGTAGTGTAGTGTAATGTCATGTAGTATAGTGTAATGTCATGTAGTGCAGTGTAATGTAGTGTAGTGTAATGTAATGTCGTGTAGTATAATGCCATGTAGTGTAATGTAGTGTAATGTCATGTAGTGTAATGTCATGTAGTGTAGTGTAATG
>NC_034202.2:37815702-37970702 GCF_002021735.2 Oncorhynchus kisutch | reverse complement strand
TGGCAAAATGTGTAGAATAGCATTGAGATTAGCTTTAAAACAGCATCATTTTCTCTGCCCCATGGCAACATGTGTAGAAGTTCAAGAAGATAGCTATTTTCCTTTAAAAAATGGTTTTCATTGTTCAGACCTTGCAGAGAGGAGCCTCGCTAACTACACTACACCACTGACCTGATGCCTATAGCAGAATGTATACTAATACTGTGTGTGTGTGTGTGTGTGTGTGTGTGTGTGTGTGTGTGTGTGTGTGTGTGTGTGTTGTGTTGTGTCTCCGTAGCGTATGAACATAGGTCTGAGGGCCTTCCTGGTGATAGCTGATGCCCTGCAGCAGAAGGATGGGGAGCCTCCCATGCCCAACACTGGAGCCACTCTGCCCTCTGGAAACTCTCTGAAGAAGAAGAAGACTTACCTCAGCAAGACGCTCACTGAGGATGAAGCCCAACTCATAGGTGTGTGTGTGTATTTGCCCCATGAAGTGGCACTAGAGACGCTCTCCCACTAGTGATGGGGGAAAAAACGATACAGTTACATATCGCAATAATATTTTATATGATATTATGTCGATACTTTGTCTCCAAGTATCAATTTGTAAAAATAATATATTGTTTTATTTCTTTCTGTTGCTAGATAGTGTTAGCTAGCGCTAGTCGGCTGTACCTGCTTCAAAACTCTGGTATTTTTCATCCTATAGCTTGTTCTCCATCTTTTTTTTAAATAGTGAGCCAAACATGTTTTCAGAACTTTTATTGTCGGGACTGATCAAAACCAATTTTCCCATGTTCTCTCGCAGCAGACATGTAGTGAGCAATATGTTTGGAACTTCAAATCACAATAAAATCACAGTATCGTATCACAACACATATAGAATCTTGAGAATCACAATACATATAGAATCTTGAGAATCACAATACATATAGAATCTTGAGAATCACAATACATATAGAATCTTGAGAATCACAATACATATAGAATCTTGAGAATCACAATACATATAGAATCTTGAGAATCACAATACATATAGAATCTTGAGAATCACAATACATATAGAATCTTGAGAATCACAATACATATAGAATCTTGAGAATCACAATACATATAGAATCTTGAGAATCACAATACATATAGAATCTTGAGAATGATGAGTGTCGCAGTACATATCGTATTGGCACCGACAGGGCCTTCAGAAAGTATTCACACCCCTTGACCTTTTCCACATCTTGTTGTGTTACAGCCTGAATATAAAATGGAATGAATAGAGATTTTGTTTTCTTCGTCACTGTCCTACACACAATACCCCATAATGTCAAAGTTGAATTATGTTTTTAGAAATGTTTACATCATTAATAAAAAATGTAAAGCTGAAATGTCTTGTCAGTAACTATTCAACACCTTTGTTATGACAAGCCTAAATACGTTCAGTATTTAGTAAACATGTGCTTAAAACCCCTAAGGTCAATGTCCAGGCCTATCTGGGGTCTGGGGTCCATGTCTATCTGGGGTCCATGTCTATCTGGGGTCCATGTCTATCTGGGGTCTGGGGTCCATGTCTATCTGGGGTCCATGTCTGTCTGGGGTCTATGTCTATCTGGGGTCTATGTCTATCTGGGGTCTGGGGTCTATGTCTATCTGGGGTCTGGGGTCTATGTCTATCTGGGGTCCATGCCTATCTGGGGTCCATGTCTATCTGGGGTCTATGTCTATCTGGGGTCTATGTCTATCTGGGGTCTAGGGTCCATGTCTATCTGGGGTCCATGCCTATCTGGGGTCCATGTCTATCTGGGGTCCATGTCTATCTGGGGTCCATGTCTATCTGGGGTCTGGGGTCCATGTCTATCTGGGGTCCATGTCTATCTGGGGTCCATGTCTATCTGGGGTCTGGGGTCCATGTCTATCTGGGGTCCATGTCTATCTGGGGTCCATGTCTATCTGGGGTCTGGGATCCATGTCTATCTGGGGTCCATGTCTATCTGGGGTCTATGTCTATCTGGGGTCCGGGGTCTATGTCTATCTGGGGTCCGGGGTCTATCTGGGGTCTATGTCTATCTGGGGTCTATGTCTATCTGGGGTCTATGTCTATCTTGGATCCATGCCTATTTGGGGTCTAGGGTCCATGTCTATCTGGGGTCCATGTCTATCTGGGGTCCATGTCTATCTGGGGTCTGGAGTCCATGTCTATCTGGGGTCCATGTCTATCTGGGGTCTGGGGTCCATGTCTATCTGGGGTCCATGTCTATCTGGGGTCTGGAGTCCATGTCTATCTGGGGTCCATGTCTATCTGGGGTCTGGGGTCCATGTCTATCTGGGGTCCATGTCTATCTGGGGTCCATCTGTTGTTCCATGCAGTGAATCTGTTATTCAGTGCGTTTGTATGGGCTAATAACAGTAAGGCCCAAAAAGTATTTTCATCAAATATATATATAAAATGATCCTTGATAAGATATTTTCTTTAAAAAATTCCCTATAGCTAGTAAAGTTCAGGAAGAGTTCAGGAGCTCATTACCCCTCTCTCTCTCTCTCTCTCTCTCTCTCTCTCTAGGTATGTCTCTGTACTACTCCCAGGTGCGTAAGGCCATAGACAACATCCTGAGACACTTGGACAAGGAGGTGGGCCGCTGTATGATGCTCACTAACGTACAGATGCTGAACAAGGAACCAGAGGACATGATCACGTATGTCCTGTATTTACTACCTACTATGACACTGTGTTGAAGCCACTCAATACTAGGTGGAAAACAATATTCTCCTTCTGATTGGTCCTAGTGTCACTATATTACTAATCTGTCCCTCCTCATGTCCATATGTCCTACCCTTACCCCCCCCCTCTCTCTCCCTCTCCCCCCCCTCTCTCTCTCCCTCTCCCCCCCTCTCTCCCCCCCCCCCCCCTCTCTCTCTCTCTCTCCCTCTCCCCCCTCTCCCCCCCCTCTCTCTCTCTCCCTCCCCCCCTCTCTCTCTCTCTCTCTCTCTCTCCCTCTCCCCCCTCTCCCCCCCACCTCTCTCTCCCCCCCCCCCCTCTCTCTCCCCCTCTCTCCTTCCCTCTTTCTCAGAGGGGAGAGGAAGCCTAAGATAGATCTGTTCAGGACGTGTGTGGCAGCTATTCCTCGTATCCTCCCTGACAGCATGTCCAAACCTGAACTCATAGACCTTTTGTCACGGTGAGCGTCCCAGTCTATCAAACTGTCACATATTCAACATTTGTTAAGTAAAAACTTCACCCTCCTGTCATGCTAATGCAACGCTAACTTAAAACACATAACTTGTGCAAAATATTTTGCCTCATATGAGTCTAATGGTTTCTCCTTTCTCCTGTCAGTCTGACTATATCTTTAGAATGTGTGGCATGTTCTAGAACCTCTCTGTGTTGTCTCTCCTGTCAGTCTGACTGTATCTTTAGAATGTGTGGCATGTTCTAGAACCTCTCTGTGTTCTCTCTCCTGTCAGTCTGACTGTATCTTTAGAATGTGTGGCATGTTCTAGAACCTCTCTGTGTTCTCTCCCCTGTCAGTCTAACTGTATCTTTAGAATGTGTGGCATGTTCTAGAACCTCTCTGTGTTGTCTTTCCTGTCAGTCTGACTGTATATTTAGAATGTGTGGCATGTTCTAGAACCTCGGTAATGCAATTTTCTTTTTGTCTGCTTGTTTTAGTAAATTCCAAAACTAAATTTAAGAAAAGTACTAGAAAAGTCTAAAGATGACTTTTCAACATTACCTGGTCCTGAGCACACTCACTAAATGTAATGTTGTAAAACTTCCCTCATGCTCCTATTGATGACGATGCTAGCAGCCATGTGAGTTAATGCTAGCTAGCTATTGACCGGAACATTAAGCTAGACCAACACAAACAAACGGACTATACAGCTACAAGTAGTGAGTGGAGTTACAAAGAAACTGTACTAAACAAGTTAAATGTCTTACCTGTGTTGAAATGTTTTCCACACACAAAGCTACGTGTAGCTTACTTGAACACTGGGTCCCCACATTTTCCACCCGAATAGCCTGAAGCCACAGGGCTCTTCTCGCAGGCTCTTATTCCCCTACGTGGGAGGCTTGCGAACCATAGGTCGGGATTTTTTACCTGGTTACTAGTACATTGAGAAAAACACCTCAGCTTTTCGGCATGTTTAGTTATTTTTGTATAATAAAAAATTGACAAGGAAGTTGGCTCTTTTACACTGGGGGTCAGTGTGAAAGAATGTTTGTTTTCCCCAATTTGTTGGCGTAGTCAAGGGGAGTTCCTTATTATTACGTGACTATTGACTCGGAGTATCTCTAAAATGTTTGGCGTATTCTAGAACCTCTCTGTCTTCTCTCTCCTGTCTGCCTGACTGTATCTTTAGAATGTTTGGCGTTTTCTAGAACCTCTCTGTCTTCTCTCTCCTGTCAGCCTGACTGTCCACATGGACGACGAGCTCCGCCTCATCTCCCAGAATTCCTTGCAGAGTCTGCTACTGGATTTCTCTGATTGGAGGGAGGACGTCCTGTTTGGATATACACACTTCCTGCTCCGAGAGGTGACTATATGTTTCAGATATATTTTATTGTAGAGCAGAGGTATTCATGCACATTTTGTTGAGTGAGCTCAATTATTTTACCTAAACGACAACATGAACATACAAAACATAACACCACGAGTATTACATCAGGAGTATTACATAAGGAGTTTTACACCAGGAGTATCAGGAGTACTACACCAGGAGTATTACATCAGGAGTATTACATCAGGAGTATTACACCAGGAGTATTACATCAGGAGTATCAGGAGTATTACACCAGGAGTATTACATCAGGAGTATTACACCAGGAGTATTACATCAGGAGTATCAGGAGTACTACACCAGGAGTATTACATCAGGAGTATTACATCAGGAGTATCAGGAGTATTACACCAGGAGTATTACACCAGGAGTAGCAGGAGTACTACACCAGGAGTATTAGGAGTATCAGGAGTATTACACCAGGAGTATTACACCAGGAGTATTACATCAGGAGTATTACACCAGGAGTATTACATCAGTAGTATTACACCAGGAGTATAACACCAGGAGTATTACATCAGGAGTATCAGGAGTATTACACCAGGAGTATCAGGAGTATTACACCAGGAGTATTACACCAGGAGTATCAGGAGTATTACACCAGGAGTATTACACCAGGAGTATTACATCAGGAGTATCAGGAGTATTACACCAGGAGTATCAGGAGTATCAGGAGTATTACACCAGGAGTATCAGGAGTACTACACCAGGAGTATTACACCAGGAGTATTACACCAGGAGTATCAGGAGTATTACATCAGGAGTATCAGGAGTACTACACCAGGAGTATCAGGAGTACTACACCAGGAGTATTACACAAGGAGTATCAGGAGTACTACACCAGGAGTATTAGGAGTATTACACCAGGAGTATCAGGAGTATCAGGAGTATTACACCAGGAGTATCAGGAGTACTACACCAGGAGTATTACACCAGGAGTATCAGGAGTATTACATCAGGAGTATCAGGAGTATTACACCAGGAGTATCAGGAGTACTACACCAGGAGTATTACATCAGGAGTATCAGGAGTATTACACCAGGAGTATCAGGAGTATTACACCAGGAGTATCAGGAGTACTACACCAGGAGTATTACATCAGGAGTATCAGGAGTACTACACCAGGAGTATTACATCAGGAGTATCAGGAGTACTACACCAGGAGTATTACATCAGGAGTATCAGGAGTATTACACCAGGAGTATTACATCAGGAGTATCAGGAGTATTACATCAGGAGTATTACACCAGGAGTATTACACCAGGAGTATCAGGAGTATTACATCAGGAGTATTACACCAGGAGTATTACATCAGGAGTATTACACCAGGAGTATTACACCAGAAGTATCAGGAGTATCAGGAGTATTACATCGGGAGTATTACATCGGGAGTATCAGGAGTATAACATCAGGAGTATTACACCAGGAGTATCAGGAGTATTACATCAGGAGTATCAGGAGTATTATACCAGGAGTATCAGGAGTACTACACCAGGAGTATCAGGAGTATCAGGAGTATTACACCAGGAGTATCAGGAGTATCAGGAGTATTACACCAGGAGTATCAGGAGTATCAGGAGTATTACACCAGGAGTATCAGGAGTATCAGGAGTATTACATCAGGAGTATCAGGAGTATCAGGAGTATTACACCAGGAGTATCAGGAGTATCAGGAGTATTACATCAGGAGTTTCAGGAGTATCAGGAGTATTACACCAGGAGTATCAGGAGTATCAGGAGTATTACACCAGGAGTATCAGGAGTATCAGGAGTATTACACCAGGAGTATCAGGAGTATTACACCAGGAGTATTACACCAGGAGTATCAGGAGTACTACACCAGGAGTATCAGGAGTATTACACCAGGAGTATTACACCAGGAGTATCAGGAGTATTACATCAGGAGTATCAGGAGTACTACACCAGGAGTATCAGGAGTACTACACCAGGAGTATTACACAAGGAGTATCAGGAGTATTACACAAGGAGTATTACATCAGGAGTATCAGGAGTATCAGGAGTACTACACCAGGAGTATTAGGAGTATTACACCAGGAGTATCAGGAGTATCAGGAGTATTACACCAGGAGTATCAGGAGTATTACATCAGGAGTATCAGGAGTATTACATCAGGAGTATCAGGAGTATTACACCAGGAGTATCAGGAGTATTACATCAGGAGTATCAGGAGTACTACACCAGGAGTATTAGGAGTATTACACCAGGAGTATCAGGAGTATTACACCAGGAGTATCAGGAGTATTACATCAGGAGTATCAGGAGTATTACATCAGGAGTATCAGGAGTATTACACCAGGAGTATCAGGAGTACTACACCAGGAGTATTACATCAGGAGTATCAGGAGTACTACACCAGGAGTATTACATCAGGAGTATTACACCAGGAGTATTACATCAGGAGTATCAGGAGTATTACATCGGGAGTATTACACCAGGAGTATTACACCAGGAGTATTACATCAGGAGTATTACACCAGGAGTATTACACCAGAAGTATCAGGAGTATCAGGAGTATTACATCGGGAGTATCAGGAGTATAACATCAGGAGTATTACACCAGGAGTATCAGGAGTATTACATCAGGAGTATCCGGAGTATTATACCAGGAGTATCAGGAGTACTACACCAGGAGTATTACATCAGGAGTATCAGGAGTATTACACCAGGAGTATCAGGAGTACTACATCAGGAGTATCAGGAGTACTACACCAGGAGTATCAGGAGTACTACACCAGGAGTATCAGGAGTATCAGGAGTACTACATCAGGAGTATTACACCAGGAGTATTACATCGGGAGTATTACACCAGGAGTATTACACCAGGAGTATCAGGAGTATCAGGAGTATTACACCAGGAGTATCAGGAGTATTACACCAGGAGTATTACATCAGGAGTATTACATCAGGAGTATTACACCAGGAGTATCAGGAGTATTACACCAGGAGTATCAGGAGTATTACACCAGGAGTATCAGGAGTACTACACCAGGAGTATCAGGAGTATTACACCAGGAGTATTACACCAGGAGTATCAGGAGTATTACATCAGGAGTATCAGGAGTACTACACCAGGAGTATCAGGAGTACTACACCAGGAGTATTACACAAGGAGTATCAGGAGTACTACACCAGGAGTATTAGGAGTATTACACCAGGAGTATCAGTAGTATCAGGAGTATTACACCAGGAGTATCAGGAGTACTACACCAGGAGTATCAGGAGTATTACATCAGGAGTATCAGGAGTATTACACCAGGAGTATCAGGAGTATTACACCAGGAGTATCAGGAGTACTACATCAGGAGTATTACACCAGGAGTATCAGGAGTATTACATCAGGAGTATCAGGAGTATTACACCAGGAGTATCAGGAGTACTACACCAGGAGTATTACATCAGGAGTATCAGGAGTACTACACCAGGAGTATTACATCAGGAGTATCAGGAGTATTACACCAGGAGTATTACACCAGGAGTATCAGGAGTATTACATCAGGAGTATTACACCAGGAGTATTACACCAGGAGTATTAAATCAGGAGTATTACACCAGGAGTATTACACCAGAAGTATCAGGAGTATTACATCGGGAGTATTACATCGGGAGTATCAGGAGTATTACATCGGGAGTATTACATCAGGAGTATCAGGAGTATCAGGAGTATAACATCAGGAGTATTACACCAGGAGTATCAGGAGTATTACATCAGGAGTATCAGGAGTATTACACCAGGAGTATCAGGAGTATTACACCAGGAGTATCAGGAGTACTACATCAGGAGTATTACACCAGGAGTATCAGGAGTATTACATCAGGAGTATCAGGAGTATTACATCAGGAGTACTACACCAGGAGTATTACATCAGGAGTATCAGGAGTATTACACCAGGAGTATTACACCAGGAGTATTACATCAGGAGTATTACATCAGGAGTATCAGGAGTACTACACAAGGAGTATTACATCAGGAGTATCAGGAGTATTACACCAGGAGTATCAGGAGTATTACACCAGGAGTATCAGGAGTACTACACCAGGAGTATTACATCAGGAGTATCAGGAGTATTACACCAGGAGTATTACACCAGGAGTATCAGGAGTATTACATCAGGAGTATAACATCAGGAGTATAACACCAGGAGTATTACATCAGGAGTATAACACCAGGAGTATTACACCAGGAGTATCAGGAGTATTGCATTAGGAGTATTACATATATGTATGGTGAAGCCTCAACTGTTAGCCCCCTTTTCCAATTCAAATGAGCTCCAACAAATAGTGAATAATGACAACATTGCTGTTGTTTCGTGTGACTACAGCGCCGATGATAAAAGGCTAAAATAGAGACATGTTCTAATTGAGAGAGGCGTCAAAGCAGACAATTCGCCCGCCCGGCATCGGTCACTATATCTCAAAACAATGCATTGTAAAATAAATCACACACACACTTCACATGCTGACAGGTACATTTCAATTCAGGGGATTAACTGAAATTCCAATTCAAGTTTTAAAACCTTGAAAGTGACATTGATTTTCATGGGAGGATATCTCAGTTGAATTGACAAAATACTGAATATCATTTATCTGTGGTCTACCTTGTATGTACAGTATATCATGTATTGACAGCTCTGTGTGATAGCTTCCTCTCTGCTCTCTGTGATGGCTCTGTGTGATGGCTCCCTCACTGCTGTCTGTGATGGCTCTGTGTGATGGCTCCCTCTCTGTGATGGCTCTGTGTGAGGCGTTCCCTCTCTGTGATGGCTCTGTGTGATGGTTCCCTCACTGCTCTGTGTGATGGCCCCCCCTCTGCTCTGTGTGATGGCCCCCCCTCTGCTCTGTGTGATGGCTCTGTGTGATGGTCTCCTCTCTGTGTGATGGCTCTGTGTGATGGTCTCCTCTCTGTGTGATGGCTCTGTGTGATGGTCTCCTCTCTGTGTGATGGCTCTGTGTGATGGTCTCCTCTCTGTGTGATGGCTCTGTGTGATGGTCTCCTCTCTGTGTGATGGTCTCCTCTCTGTGTGATGGTTCCGTCTCTGTGTGATGGCTCCCTCACTGCTCTGTGTGATGGCTCTGTGTGATGCCTCTGTGTGATGGCTCCCTCTCTGTGTGATAGCTCCCTCTCTGTGTGATGCCTCTGTGTGATGGCTCCCTCTCTGTGTGATGGCTCCCTCACTGCTCTGTGTGATGCCTCTGTATGATGGCTCCCTCTCTGTGTGATGGCTCCCTCTCTGTGTGTTGGTTCCCTCTCTGTGTGATGGCTCTGTGTGATGGCTCCCTCTCTGTGTGATAGCTCCCTCTCTGTGTGATGCCTCTGTGTGATGGCTCCCTCTCTGTGTGATGGCTCCCTCTCTGTGTGATGGTTCCCTCTCTGTGTGATGTCTCTGTGTGATGGCTCCCTCTCTGTGTGATAGCTCCCTCTCTGTGTGATGCCTCTGTGTGATGGCTCCCTCTCTGTGTGATGGCTCCCTCTCTGTGTGATGGCTCCCTCTCTGTGTGATGGCTCCCTCTCTGTGTGATGGCTCCCTCTCTGTGTGATGCCTCTGTGTGATGGCTCCCTCTCTGTGTGATGGCTCCCTCTCTGTGTGATGGCTCCCTCTCTGTGTGATAGCTCCCTCTCTGTGTGATGCCTCTGTGTGATGGCTCCCTCTCTGTGTGATGGCTCCCTCTCTGTGTGCCTCCAGGTTCAGGACACACACCAGGGTCTGCAGGACTCCTCCATCAAACTACTGCTGCAACTGCTCACACAGTGGAGACTCACACTGCAGGTCCCTGGGAACAAACGGGCTGCTGAGGTTTGTAGTGTGTGTAGGGTGTGTGTAATGTTTGTGTAGTGTGTCTATGTGTGTGTAGTGTGTGTGTGTGTGTGTGTGTGTGTAGTGTGTGTGTAGTGCGTGTGTGTGTAATGTTTGTGTAGTGTGTCTATGTGTGTGTAGTGTGTGTGTGTGTGTGTGTGTGTGTAGTGTGTGTGTAGTGCGTGTGTGTGTAGTGTTTGTGTAGTGTGTCTGTGTGTGTAGTGTATCTATGTGTGTATTTTACTGAGTATACATGCATGTCTGCTTCAGTGTGTTATATCTAACTCTCCCTCCCTCCCCAGGCCAGTCCCAGACTACCAGACCGTAGTCCTCACTGCTCAGTGCTTCATGCTGTAGAAGGCCTGGCTCTGCTGCTCCTCTGCTCCTGTCAGACCAGCACACGGAAACTGGCTGTGTCTGTTCTCAGAGAAATACGCATTCTCTTCAATACTATAGGACACGCAGAGGTATGGAGGGAGGGAGGGAGGGAGGGAGGGAGGGAGGGAGGGAGGGAGGGAGGGAGGGAGGGAGGGAGGGAGGGAGGGAGGGAGGGAAGGGCTGGTAAACTAGCTGTCTGTCCTCAGGGAGATACACATCCTCTTCAATACTATAAGACACGCAGAGGTATGAGGGGAGGGAGGGAGGGAGGGAGGGAGGGAGGGAGGGAGGGAGGGAGGGAGGGAGGGAGGGAGGGAGGGAGGGAGGGAGGGAGGGGAGGGAGGGAGGGAGATAAGGAGAAGAGGGAAGGGCTGGTAGACTGTCTGTCTGTCTTCAGGGAGATACACATCCTCTTCAATAACATCTGACATGCACAGGGAGGGAGGAGAGGCACGGAGGAAGGGAGGGAGGAAGGAGAGGCACGGAGGGAGGGAGGGAGGGAGGAAGGAGAGGCACGGAGGGAGGGAGGAGAGGCACGGAGGAAGGGAGGGAGGAAGGAGTGGCACGGAGGGAGGGAGGAGAGGCACGGAGGGAGGGAGGGAGGGAGGCACGGAGGGAGGGAGGAGAGGCATGGAGGGAGGGAGGGTGGGAGGGAGGGAGGGAGGAGAGGCACGGAGGGAGGGAGGGAGGGAGGGAGGGAGGGAGGGAGGGAGGGAGGGAGGGAGGGAGGGAGGGAGGGAGGGAGGGAGGGAGGGAGGAGAGGCACGGAGGGAGGAGAGGCACGGAGGGAGGAGAGGCACGGAGGGAGGGAGGGAGGGTAACTTAGATAAACGGACTCCAAAAGCCTTCTTGGGTTGTCCCCGTTGGAGAACCCTTTGAAGAACAACATTTTGGTTCCAGGTAGAACCCTCTGTAGAAAGGGTTCTTCATGGAACCCAAAAGGGTTCTACCTGGAACCAAAATAGGGTTCTTCAAAGGGTTCTCCTATAGGGCCTGCCGAAGAAGTCATTATGGATAGGGACTACTGGTCTGTCTCATCATTATGATAGAAGCATTACTAAAGTCCATTCTGTTGATAACTCTGTGTGTTTCTGTTTGTTTCCATTTAACTCCACGTACTGACGTCCATGGGCTTTCTTCCTCCCTGCAGGATGATGACAAGCCTATGATAGAGGTGATGGACCAGCTCAGTCCTGCTGTTATGGACAGCTTTGTACACGTGGCCGTGTCCGACTCTGTAAGTCACACTGTCTGTCTGTGTGTGTGTGTCTGTGTGTGTGTGTGTGTGTCTGTGTGTGTGTGTGTGTGTGTGTGTGTGTCTGTGTGTGTGTGTGTGTGTGTGTGTGTCTGTGTGTGTCTGTGTTTGTCTGTGTGTGTGTGTGTGTGTGTGTGTGTGTGTGTGTGTGTGTGTGTGTGTGTGTGTCTGTGTGTGTGTGTGTGTCTGTGTGTGTGTGTCTGTGTGTGTGTGTCTGTGTGTGTCCAAATACCAATACATGTGTTCTTCGTAGTAGGCTTTTTGGGTGTGCAAGAATAAAACGTTTTACAGTATGTGTCATATTGAAAATGCCAGGATGTACAGAACATGCTGATATCAGCTTAGACAAAATCTGATCATTAGAATAGGAGACGCGCTGTTAAACCATTAACCATTAAATGGTTCTCAGTTTGGATGAGTAGTATGGTGATAGTACGTTCTGATAGTATGTTGTATGATAAGTACACAGTATGTCGTTTAATTTAGTGGTAGACAAGACAGGTTAGTAGACAAGGCCTGTGTGTTTCCTTAATTTCTCCTCTCCTCTCCTCTCCTCTCCTCTCCTCTCCTCTCCTCTCCTCTCCTCTCCTCTCCTCTCCTCTCCTCTCCTCTCCTCTCCTCTCCTCTCCTCTCCTCTCCTCTCCTCTCCTCTCCTCTCCTCTCCTCTCCTCTCCTCTCTCACTCCTCCCCCTCCTCTCTCCTCCCCTCTCCTCTCCTCTCCTCTCCTCTCCTCTCCTCTCCTCTCCTCTCCTCTCCTCTCCTCCTCTCCTCTCCTCTCCTCTCCTCTCCTCTCCTCTCCTCTCCTCTCCTCTCCTCTCCTCCACTCCTCTCACTCCTCTCCTTACTCCCCTGTCCTCTCTCTACTCCTCTCCCCTCCTCTCTCCTTCCCCTCCCCACTCCCTCCTCTCCTCTCCTCTCCCCTCCTCTCTCCTCCCCCCTCCCCACTCCCTCCTCTCCTCTCCTCTCCTCTCCTCTCCTCTCCTCTCCTCTCCTCTCCTCTCCTCTCCTCTCCTCTCCTCTCCTCTCCTCTCCTCTCCTCTCCTCTCCTCTCCTCTCCTCTCCTCTCCTCTCTCTCCTCTCCTCTCCTCTCCTCTCCTCTCCTCTCCTCTCCTCTCCTCTCCTCTCCTCTCCTCTCCTCTCCTCTCCTCACCCCTCTCCCTCCTCTCCTCTCTCCTCCCCCTCTAGTCCACCCTCCCTCTCAGCCACCACGTGGACCTACAGTGGTTGGTGGAGTGGACAGCCAGACTGGTGAGCAGTGCCTACGACGTGAAGAGTCCCAGCCATGTATGGATCTATGCCCAGTGTGTCAAAGACCCCTGGGTACTCTGTCTGCACAGCTTCCTGCGCCAGGAACACCTCCCCAAACTCTGCCCTACCGCTCTCAGCTACGCCTGGCCATACGCATTCACCAGGCTACAGCTGCTGCTGCCGCTGGTTGACCCCAAGTACGTACAACACACAGGGGTCAGACACACACACACACACACACACACACAGACACACACATACACGCCTATGTGTGTAGACATGGTCAGACACAGGAACACCTAAACCCAGTCTTACTGTGCCCTTTTGTCCTACCTAGCAATAGCTCTGTTTCTGTATGTAGCTTCATCTGTATCTGTATGTAGCTTCATCTGTATCTGTACCTGTATCTGTATGTACCTGTATCTGTACCTGTATCTGTTTTGTAGCTGCGTCTGTAGCTGTTATGTATCTGTATCTCTGTATCTGTAGCTGTAGTTGTAGCTGTATCTGTAGCTGGTATGTATCTGTATCTGTATCTGTATCTGTAGCTGGTATGTATCTGTATCTGTATCTGTATCTGTAGCTGGTATGTATCTGTATCTGTATCTGTAGCTGGTATGTATCTGTATCTGTATCTGTAGCTGGTATGTATCTGTATCTGTATCTGTAGCTGGTATGTATCTGTATCTGTAGCTGTATCTGTACCTGTAGCTGTATCTGTAGCTGTATCTGTATCTGTATCTGTATCTGTATCTGTAGTTGTATCTGTATCTGTATCTGTATCTGTAGTTGTATCTGTATCTGTATCTGTATCTGTAGCTGTAGCTGTATCTGTAGCTGTTATGTATCTGTATCTGTATCTGTATCTGTAGCTGTAGCTGTAACTGTTATTTATCTGTATCTGTAGCTGTAGCTGTAGCTGTAACTGTTATTTATCTGTATCTGTATCTGTAGCTGTAGCTGTTATGTATCTGTAGCTGTAGCTGTAGCTGTTATGTATCTGCATCTGTATCTGTAGCTGTACCTGTATCTGTAGCTGTTATGTATCTGTATCTGTAGCTGTAGCTGTTATGTATCTGCATCTGTAGCTGTAGCTGTACCTGTATCTGTAGCTGTAGCTGTAGCTGTATCTGTATCTGTATCTGTATCTGTATCTGTATCTGTATCTGTATCTGTATCTGTATCTGTAGCTGTGTCTGTAGCTGTAACTGTTATTTATCTGTATCTGTATCTGTAGCTGTAGCTGTAGCTGTTATGTATCTGCATCTGTAGCTGTAGCTGTACCTGTATCTGTAGCTGTTATGTATCTGTATCTGTAGCTGTAGCTGTTATGTATCTGCATCTGTAGCTGTAATTGTATCTGTACCTGTAGCTGTTATGTATCTGTAGCTGTAGCTGTTATGTATCTGCATCTGTAGCTGTAACTGTTATTTATCTGTATCTGTAGCTGTAGCTGTAGCTGTTATGTACCTGTAGCTGTAGCTGTGTCTGTAGCTGTAACTGTTATGTATCTGTATCTGTATCTGTATCTGTAGCTGTAACTGTATCTGTATCTGTATCTTCATCTGTAGCTGTGTCTGTAGCTGTAACTGTATCTGTATCTGTATCTGTATCTGCATCTGTAGCTGTATCTGTAGCTGTAACTGTTATTTATCTGTATCTGTATCTGTATCTGTAGTTGTATCTGTATCTGTAGTTGTATCTGTATCTGTATCTGTAGTTGTATCTGTATCTGTATCTGTACCTGTAGCGAACATTAATTAGGACAACTACACTGTTGTTCATTGATTATTGATTACATTAATTAGGACCACTATGCTGCTATTTATTGACACACACACACTAACACGGAACCCAAACCGGCTGCGCGCGTTGCGCCATCGTGCAGTATCGTGCATACGATAGCCTGCGTGTCGTTTAACCTGCGTGTTGTAGATCACAACACGCAGGTTAAAATATCAAAACAAACTCTGAACCAATGACATTAATTTGTGGACAGGTCGAAAAGCATTAAACATGTATGGCAATTTAGCTAGTTAGCTTGCACTTGCTAGCTAATTTGTCCTATTTAGCTAGCTTGCAGTTGCTAGATAATTTGTCCTGGGATATAAACATTGAGTTGTTATTTTACCTGAAATGCACAAGGTCCTCTACTCCACCAATTAATCCACACATAAAACGGTCAACCGAATAGTTTCTAGTCATCTCTCCTCCTTCCAGGCTTTTTCATCTTTGAACTTATATGGTGATTGGCATCTACACTTTCAGAGTATTACCACGACAACCCGCAAAACAGTTCATATTTCAATCACCCACGTGGGTATAGCCAATGAGGAGAAGGCACGTGGGTACCTGCCTCTATAAACCAATGAGGAGATGGGAGAGGCAGGACTTGCAGCGAGATCTGTGTCAGAAATAGAACTGACTTCTATTTTAGCCCTTGGCAACGCAGACGCTCGTTGACGCACACGAGCAGCGTGGGTGCAATTATTAAATAATATAGATTTCTAAATGTATTTTGTGCACTCGACGCGAACGGTGTAGTCAGGGTATAACACCCACACACATACACACACACAGACACACACACAGACATCACACACACACACAGACATCACACACACACACACAGACATCACACACACACACAGACATCACACACACACACAGACATCACACACACATACGCTGCTGCAATACTGTTTACTTTTATTATTATTATTGTTATTATTACCGTGACCGTGTGTGTGGTGTCTGTGTGTGTGATGTCTGTGTGTGTGATGTCTGTGTGTGTGATGTCTGTGTGTGTGTGATGTCTGTGTGTGTGATGTCTGTGTGTGTGATGTCTGTGTGTGTGTGATGTCTGTGTGTGTGATGTCTGTGTGTGTGATGTCTGTGTGTGTGTGTGATGTCTGTGTGTGTGTGTGATGTCTGTGTGTGTGTATGGTGTCTGTGTGTGTGTGTGATGTCTGTGTGTGTGTGTGTGATGTCTGTGTGTGTGTATGGTGTCTGTGTGTGTGTGTGTGTGATGTCTGTGTGTGTGTATGGTGTCTGTGTGTGTGTGTGTGTGTGTGTGCATGTGTGTGTGTGTGCATGTGTGTGTGTGTGTGTGTGATGTCTGTGTGTGTGTATGGTGTCTGTGTGTGTGTGTGTGATGTCTGTGTGTGTGTATGGTGTCTGTGTGTGTGTGTGATGTCTGTGTGTGTGTGTGATGTCTGTGTGTGTGTGTGTGATGTCTGTGTGTGTGTATGGTGTCTGTGTGTGTGTGTGTGTGTGCATGTGTGTGTGTGTGTGTGTGATGTCTGTGTGTGTGTATGGTGTCTGTGTGTGTGTGTGTGTGTGCATGTGTGCGTGTGTGTGTGTGTGTGATGTGTGTGTTACAGCAGTCCAGTGAATGCTAAGAAGACCTCGTCGGCGGGCTCCAGTGACAGCTCCATCTCTCTGTGGCGGAACTACCTGATCCTGTGTCTGGGCGTGGCCAAACCCAGCATCATGTCACCTGGGCACCTGAGAGCCTCCACACCTGAAATCACTGCTACCACACCTGACGGCAGTGTTACCTACGACAACAAGGTAGAGGGGGTGGTAGATGGATAGGTGGGGGGATGTGTGAGTGTGTGCGTGTGCGCGTGTGTGTGTTATTGATGATGTATTCATTGTGTATTGATCAGGTTATAGGTACTATGTCAGTGGCTACGTTCAGATCTGTGTGTGTTATTGATGATGTATTCATTGTGTATTGATCAGGTGATAGGTACTCCGTCAGTGGCGTGGCTCCTGAAACAGCTGGTCCCTCTGATGAGAGCTGAGAGCATAGAGATCACTGAATGTCTAGTGCTGGGCCTCGGACGCACCAACGCACTGGTGTTCAGGTATCACATACACACAGACGCACACGCACAGACACACACACACGCACGCACGCACACACACACATGCACACACAGACAGACACACACACGCACACACATGCACACCACACACAGACAGACACACACACGCACACAGACAGACACACACACACACAGACACACACACACACACACACACACACACACACACACACACACACACACACACACACACACACACACACACACACACACACACATACACACACACACACACACACACACACACACACACACACACACACACACACACACACACACACACACACACACACAGACAGACAGACACGCGCACACACACACAAGCACACACACACACACTATCCCTACCCTACTATCCCCTACAGCCCCAGCCCCTATGTCCTACCCCCTACCCACTATCCCCTACATCCCCAGCCCCTATGTCCTACCCCCTACCCACTATCCCCTACAGCCCCAGCCCCTATGTCCTACCCCCTACCCACTATCCCCTACAGCCCCAGCCCCTATGTCCTACCCCCTACCGACTATCCCCTACAGCCCCAGCCCCTATGTCCTACCCCCTATCCACTATCCCCTACAGCCCCAGCCCCTATGTCCTACCCCCTACCCACTATCCCCTACAGCCCCAGCCCCTATGTCCTACCCCCTACCCACTATCCCCTATAGCCCCAGCCCCTATGTCCTACCCCCTACCCACTATCCCCTACAGCCCCAGCCCCTATGTCCTACCCCCTACCCACTATCCCCTACAGCCCCTATGTCCTACCCCCTACCCACTATCCCCTACAGCCCCAGCCCCTATGTCCTACCCACTACCCACTATCCCCTACAGCCCCAGCCCCTATGTCCTACCCACTACCCACTATCCCCTACAGCCCCAGCCCCTATGTCCTACCCCCTACCCACTATCCACTATCCCCTACAGCCCCAGCCCCTATGTCCTACCCCCCTACCCACTATCCCCTACAGCCCCAGCCCCTATGTCCTACCCCCTACCCACTATCCCCTACAGCCCCAGCCCCTATGGCCTACCCCCTACCCACTACCCCCTACCCACTATCCCCTACAGCCCCAGCCCCTATGGCCTACCCCCTACCCACTACCCACTACCCACTATCCCCTACAGCCCCAGCCCCTATGTCCTACCCCCTACCCACTACCCACTATCCCCTACAGCCTATGCCCTACCCACTACCCACTATCCCCTACAGCCCCAGCCCCTATGTCCTACCCCCTACCCACTATCCCCTACAGCCCCAGCCCCTATGTCCTACCCCCTACCCACTATCCCCTACAGCCCCAGCCCCTATGTCCTACCCCCTACCCACTATCCCCTACAGCCCCAGCCCCTATGTCCTACCCCCTACCCACTATCCCCTACAGCCCCAGCCCCTATGTCCTACCCCCTACCCACTATCCCCTACAGCCCCAGCCCCTATGTCCTACCCCCTACCCACTATCCCCTACAGCCCCAGCCCCTATGTCCTACCCACTACCCACTATCCCCTACAGCCCCAGCCCCTATGTCCTACCCACTACCCACTATCCCCTACAGCCCCTATGTCCTACCCCCTACCCACTATCCACTATCCCCTACAGCCCCAGCCCCTATGTCCTACCCCCTACCCACTATCCCCTACAGCCCCAGCCCCTATGTCCTACCCCCTACCCACTATCCCCTACAGCCCCAGCCCCTATGTCCTACCCCCTACCCACTATCCCCTACAGCCCCAGCCCCTATGGCCTACCCCCTACCCACTACCCCCTACCCACTATCCCCTACAGCCCCAGCCCCTATGTCCTACCCACTACCCACTATCCCCTACAGCCCCAGCCCCTATGTCCTACCCACTACCCACTATCCCCTACAGCCTATGCCCTACCCCACTACCCACTATCCCCTACAGCCCCAGCCCCTATGTCCTACCCCCTACCCACTATCCCCTACAGCCCCCAGCCCCTATGTCCTACCCCCTACCCACTATCCCCTACAGCCCCAGCCCCTATGTCCTACCCCCTACCCACTATCCCCTACAGCCCCAAGCCCCTATGTCCTACCCACTATCCCCTACAGCCCCAGCCCCTATGTCCTACCCCCTACCCACTATCCCCTACAGCCCCAGCCCCTATGTCCTACCCCCTACCCACTATCCCCTACAGCCCCAGCCCCTATGTCCTATCCACTATCCCCTACAGCCCCAGCCCCTATGTCCTACCCCCTACCCACTACCCCCTACAGCCCCAGCCCCTATGTCCTACCCCCTACCCACTATCCCCTACAGCCCCAGCCCCTATGTCCTATCCACTATCCCCTACAGCCCCAGCCCCTATGTCCTACCCCCTACCCACTACCCCCTACAGCCCCAGCCCCTATGTCCTACCCCCTACCCACTATCCCCTACAGCCCCAGCCCCTATGTCCTACCCCCTACCCACTATCCCCTACAGCCCCTATGTCCTACCCCCTACCCACTATCCCCTACATCCCCAGCCCCTATGTCCTACCCCCTACCCACTATCCCCTACAGCCCCAGCCCCTATGTCCTACCCCCTACCCACTATCCCCTACAGCCTACAGAAGGTAACAGGTTGCTATGTACTAATCAGAAGGTACCAGGTTGCTATGTACGAATCAGAAGGTACCAGGTTGCTATGTACGAATCAGAAGGTACCAGGTTGCTATGTACGAATCAGAAGGTACCAGGTTGCACACACACAGAGATGTGTTAAGGTTGGAGATTGAAAGAGAGATGGGTTAAGGATGGAGATGGATTGAAAGAGAGATGGGTTAAGGATGGAGATGGATTGAAAGAGATGGGTTAAGGATGGAGATGGATTGAAAGAGAGATGGGTTAAGGTTGGATATTGAAAGAGAGATGGGTTAAGGATGGAGATGGATTGAAAGAGAGATGGGTTAAGGTTGGAGATTGAAAGAGAGATGGGTTAAGGATGGAGATGGATTGAAAGAGAGATGGGTTAAGGTTGGAGATTGAAAGAGAGATGGGTTAAGGATGGAGATGGATTGAAAGAGAGATGGGTTAAGGTTGGAGATTGAAAGAGAGATGGGTTAAGGATGGAGATGGATTGAAAGAGAAAGATAGATGGGTTATGGTTGGAGATATATTGAAAGAGAATGATGAGAGTTTAGGTGAGGAGCAGAGATGGAGAGATTAGGTGAGGAGGAGAGATGGAGAGATTAGGAGGAGAGATAGAGAGATTAGGTGAGGGGGAGAGATGGAGAGATTAGGTGAGGAGGAGAGATGGAGAGATTAGGTGAGGAGGAGAGATGGAGAGATTAGGTGAGGAGGAGAGATGGAGAGATTAGGTGAGGAGGAGAGATGGAGAGATTAGGTGAGGAGGAGAGATGGAGAGATTAGGTGAGGAGGGGAGATAGAGAGATTAGGAGGAGAGATGGAGAGATTAGGTGAGGAGGGGAGATAGAGAGATTAGGAGGAGAGATGGAGAGATTAGGTGAGGAGGAGAGATGATAGATTAGTGGAGGTGTAATAACACCCTTGAGAAGTGTGAAAATTGTGAAAATGAATGAAGTGCAGGTTGAGTTAAATGCTTATTTGTTTTTAATGTGAGTAAAACACTTGTTTACACTCCTCTATTTAAACACTCCTTCAATTACAGTCCTCCCGTCCATCTCGCCTTCTCTCTCTTGCTTGCTCTCTGTGTCTATCTGTCTCTCTCTCTCGCTCTGTTCCTCTCTCTCTGTCTCTCTCTCTTTCTGTCTCTTTCTCTCTTGCTCTTTCTCTCTATGTGTGTGTCTGTGTGTGTCTGTGTGTGTGTGTGTGTGTGTGTGTGTGTGTGTGTGTGTGTGTGTGTGTGTGTGTGTGTGTGTGTGTGTGTGTGTGTGTGTGTGTGTGTGTGTGTGTGTGTGTGTGTGTGTGTGTGCGTGCGTGTGGCGGTAGAGGACAGGTATTTCAGTTAGACAGAAGGGATATTTCATTACGAGAAGAGAGAGAATTGTATTTGAGAGGAAGGTCATGCACAGACTAAAACATCTTCAGTCTCCACACAGATGAGCCTCTAGGGTACTCTATAGGGTTTGGGAATTAGGCTACCACTGTTTAAATACAGTGGGACTCAGACTTAAATGTTAATCTCCCTGAAGTCATACAATATGTCATGAACTCAAATCTATTTCCCTACGTTGTGTCCCCAATCATAGAGAATTAGTGGAGGAGCTCCACCCACTCATGAAGGAAGCCCTGGAACGGAGACCTGAGGTACAGTACTACTGTCTAACTGTCTGACTGTGTCTTTAACGGGACACTAGTTACCAAGCTGCTCTGTTTCCAGGTCCATCACAGTGTTCTAGAATCAGTGTCGTCCCAGAATAATGACATGTAAATGTGTCCCAGAATAATGTCATGTAAATGTGTCCTAGTATAATGTCATGTAAATGTGTCCTAGAATAATGCCATGTAAGTGTGTCCCAGAATAATGTCATGTAAATGTGTCCCAGAATAATGTCATGTAAATGTATTCCAGAATAATGTCATGTAAGTGTGTCCTAGCATAATGTCATGTAAATTTGTCCCAGAATAATGTCATGTAAATGTATCCCAGAATAATGTCATGTAAATGTGTCTAAGAATAATGTCATGTAAATGTGTTCTGGAATAATGTCATGTAAATGTGTTCTAGAATAATGTCATGTAAATGTGTTTTAGAATAATGTCATGTAAATGTGTTCTAGAATAATGTCATGTAAATGTGTTCTAGAATAAGAAGCGTCGTGAGAGGAGGGACCTGCTCAGACTGCAGCTTCTCAGAATCTTTGAACTGCTGGCCGACGCTGGAGTTATCAGTGACAGGTAGCACAAACACAAACGCTGTCAAACATACACACACACACACACACACACACACAATGTCACACATTCTCACACACACACTGCCTTCTAATCATCTCTCTCTCTCTCTCTGTTTCTCTCTCTCTCTCTCTCACTCTCTCTCTCTCTGTCTCTGTTTCTCTCTCTCTCTCTCTCTCTCTGTTTCTCTCTCTCTCTCTCTGTTTCTCTCTCTCTCTCTCTGTCTCTGTTTCGCTCTCTCTCTCTCTCTCTCTCTCTCTCTCTGTCTCTCTTTCTCATCTCTCTCTCTCTCTCTCTCTCTCTCTCTCCTGTAGTACTAACGGAGCGTTGGAGCGTGACAGCCTGGCGTTAGGAGCTCTGTTCCTGGAGTACGTGGACCTGACCAGGATGCTGCTGGAAGCCGAGAACGACAAGGAGCTGGACGTCCTCAAAGACATCAGGGCCCACTTCTCTGGCATGGTGGCCAACCTCATACAGTGTGTCCCTGGTAACTATACACCCCATAATACTATCCAATACTCCTATAGTAACCACACACAGACCAAAGCTCACCCTCGCCCTCCATTTGGTAAATCAGACCCCAACTCTATCCTCCGGATTCCTGCTTACAAGAAAAAATTAAAGCAGGAAGCACCAGTGACTCAGTCTATTAAAAAAGTGGTCAGATGAAGCAGATGCTAAACTACAGGACTGTTTTGCTAGCACAGACTGGAATATATTCCGGGATTCTACCGATGGCATTGAGGAATACACCACATCAGTCACTGGCTATATCAATAAGTGCATCGAGGACGTCGTCCCAACAGTGACTGTACGTACATACCCCAACCAGAAGCCATGGATTACAGGCAACATTCGCACTGAGCTAAAGGGCAGAGCTGCCGCTTTCAAGGTGCGGAACTCTAACCCGGAAACTTACAAGAATTCCCGCTATGTCCTGCGACAAACCATCAAACATCAAAGCGTCAATAGAGGGTTAAGATTTAATCGTACTACACCGGCTCCGACGCTCGTCTTATGTGGCAAGGCTTGCAAACTATTACAGACTACAAAAGGAGGCACAGCCACGAGCTGCCCAGTGGCACGAGTCTACCAGATGAGCTAAATCACTTCTATGCTTGCTTCGAGGCAAGCAACACTGAGGCATGCATGAGAGCATCAGCTGTTCCGGACGACGTGTGTGATCACGTGTGATCATGTGCTGACCAACTGGCAGGTGTCTTCACTGACATTTTCAACCTCTCCCTGTCTGAGTCTATAATAGCAACATGTTTCAAGCAGACCACCATATTCCCTGTGCCCAAGAACACAAACGCAACCTGCCTAAATGACTACAGACCCTTAGCACTCACGTCCGTAGCGATGAAGTGCTTTGAAAGGCTGGTAATGGCTCACATCAACACCATTATCCCAGAAACCCTAGAAGCACTCTAATTTGCATACCGCCCAAACAGATCCACAGATGATGCAATCTCTATTGCACTCCACACTGCCCTTTCCCACCTGGACAAAAGGAACACTTATGTGAGAACGCTATTCATTGACTATAGCTCAGCGTTCAACACCATAGTACCCTCAAAGCTCATCACTAAGCTAAGGATCACCAGGCGGTGTCAGAGGAAGGCCCTAAAAATGGTCAAAGACCCCAGCCACCCCAGTCATAGACTGTTCTCTCTACTACCGCATGGCAAGCAGTACCGGAGTGCCAAGTCTAGGACAAAAAGGCTTCTCAACAGTTTTTAACCCCCAAGCCATAAGACTCCTGAACAGGTAATCAAATGGCTACCTGGACTTTTTGCATTGTGTGACCCCCCCAACCCCTCTTTTATGTTGCTGCTACTCTCTGTTTATCATATATGCATAGTCACTGCATAGTCACAACTATACATTCATGTACATATGTACATACCTCCTCAATTGGCCCGACCAACCAGTGCTCCCGCTCATTGGCTAACCGGGCTATCTGCATTGTGTCCCACCACCCACCAACCCCTCTTTTACGCTACTGCTACTCTCTGTTCATCATATATGCATAGTCACTTTAACCATATCTCCATGTACATACTACCTCAATCAGCATGACTAACTCTAGCCTCGCTACTGTATAGAGCCTCTCTACTCTATATAGCCTCGCTACTGTATGTAGCCTCTCTACTCTATATAGCCTCTCTACTCTATATACGTAGCCTCTCTACTGTATATAGCCTCTCTACTGTATGTAGCCTCTCTACTGTATGTAGCCTCGCTACTGTATGTAGCCTCTCTACTCTATATAGCCTCTCTACTCTATATAGCCTCTCTACTGTATATAGCCTCTCTACTGTATATAGCCTCTCTACTGTATGTAGCCTCTACTGTATATAGCCTCTCTACTGTATATAGCCTCTCTACTGTATGTAGCCTCTCTACTCTATATAGCCTCTCTACTGTATATAGCCTCACTACTGTATATAGCCTCTCTACTGTATGTAGCCTCTCTACTGTATGTAGCCTCTCTACTGTATATAGCCTCTACTGTATGTAGCCTCTCTACTGTATGTAGCCTCGCTACTTACTGTATGTAGCCTCTACTCTATATAGCCTCTCTACTGTATATAGCCTCTCTACTGTATATAGCCTCTCTACTGTATGTAGCCTCTACTGTATATAGCCTCTCTACTGTATATAGCCTCTCTACTGTATGTAGCCTCTCTACTGTATATAGCCTCTCTACTGTATATAGCCTCTCTACTGTATATAGCCTCTCTACTGTATGTAGCCTCTACTGTATATAGCTTCTCTACTGTATATAGCCTCTCTACTGTATATAGCCTCTCTACTGTATGTAGCCTCTCTACTGTATATAGCCTCTCTACTGTATATAGCCTCTCTACTGTATGTAGCCTCTCTACTGTATATAGCCTCTCTACTGTATGTAGCCTCTCTACTGTATATAGCCTCTCTACTGTATATAGCCTCTCTACTGTATGTAGCCTCTCTACTGTATATAGCCTCTCTACTGTATGTAGCCTCTCTACTGTATATAGCCTCTCTACTGTATATAGCCTCTCTACTGTATGTAGCCTCTCTACTGTATATAGCCTCTCTACTGTATATAGCCTCTCTACTGTATATAGCCTCTCTACTGTATGTAGCTTCTCTACTGTATATAGCCTCTCTACTGTATGTAGCCTCTCTACTGTATATAGCCTCTCTACTGTATTGTATGTAGCCTCTCTACTGTATATAGCCTCTCTACTGTATGTAGCCTCTCTACTGTATGTAGCCTCTCTACTGTTATAGCCTCTCTACTGTATGTAGGCTCTACTGTATATAGCCTCTCTACTGTATATAGCCTCTCTACTGTATATAGCCTCTCTACTGTATGTAGGCCTCTACTGTATATAGCCTCTCTACTGTATGTAGGCTCTCTACTGTATATAGCTCTCTACTGTATGAGGCTCTCTACTGTATATAGCCTCTCTATGGTATATAGCCTCTCTACTGTATATAGCCTCTCTACTGTATATAGCCTCTCTACTGTATATAGCCTCTCTACTGTATTAGCCTCTCTACTGTATATAGCCTCTCTACTGTTGTAGCCTCTCTACTGTATAGCCTCTCTACTGTATATAGCCTCTCTACTGTATATAGCCTCTCTACTGTATATAGCCCTCTCTACTGTATATAGCCTCTCTACTGTATGTAGCCTCTCTACTGTATATAGCCTCTCTACTGTATATAGCCTCTCTACTGTATATAGCCTCTCTACTGTAATATTTATTAGCCTCTCTACTGTATGTAGCCTCTCTACTGTATATAGCCTCTCTACTGTATGTAGCCTCTCTACTGTATGTAGCCTCTCTACTGTATATAGCCTCACTACTGTATATAGCCTCCCTACTGTATATAGCCTCTCTACTGTATATAGCCTCTCTACTGTATATAGCCTCTCTACTGTATGTAGCCTCTCTACTGTATATAGCCTCTCTACTGTATATAGCCTCTCTACTGTATATAGCCTCTCTACTGTATATAACCTCTCTACTGTATATAGCCTCTCTACTGTATATAGCCTCTCTACTGTATGTAGCCTCTCTACTGTATATAGCCTCTCTACTGTATGTAGCCTCTCTACTGTATGTAGCCTCTCTACTGTATAGCCTCACTACTGTATATAGCCTCCCTACTGTATATAGCCTCTCTACTGTATATAGCCTCACTACTGTATATAGCCTCTCTACTGTATGTAGCCTCTCTACTGTATGTAGCCTCTCTACTGTATATAGCCTCTACTGTATGTAGCCTCTCTACTGTAGGTAGCCTCGCTACTTACTGTATGTAGCCTCTACTCTATATAGCCTCTCTACTGTATATAGCCTCTCTACTGTATATAGCCTCTCTACTGTATGTAGCCTCTACTGTATATAGCCTCTCTACTGTATATAGCCTCTCTACTGTATGTAGCCTCTCTACTGTATATAGCCTCTCTACTGTATATAGCCTCTCTACTGTATATAGCCTCTCTACTGTATGTAGCCTCTACTGTATATAGCTTCTCTACTGTATATAGCCTCTCTACTGTATATAAGCCTCTCTACTGTATGTAGCCTCTCTACTGTATATAGCCTCTCTACTGTATATAGCCTCTCTACTGTATGTAGCCTCTCTACTGTATATAGCCTCTCTACTGTATGTAGCCTCTCTACTGTATATAGCCTCTCTACTGTATATAGCCTCTCTACTGTATATAGCCTATTAGCCTCTCTACTGTATGTAGCCGCTCTACTTAGCCTCTATGTATGTAGCCTCTCTACTGTATATAGCCTCTCTACTGTATATAGCCTATCTACTGTATGTAGCCTCTCTACTGTATATAGCCTCTCTACTGTATATAGCCTCTCTAACTGTATATAGCCTCTCTACTGTATGTAGCTTCTCTACTGTATATAGCCTCTCTACTGTATGTAGCCTCTCTACTGTATATAGCCTCTCTACTGTATATAGCCTCTCTACTGTATATAGCCTCTCTACTGTATGTAGCCTCTCTACTGTATATAGCCTCTCTACTGTATGTTGCCTCTCTACTTGTATGTAGCCTCTCTACTGTATATAGCCTCTCTACTGTATGTAAGGCTCTACTGTATATAGCCTCTCTACTGTATATAGCCTCCTGCTACGTATATAGCCTCTCTACTGTATGTAGCTCTCTACTGTATAGAGCCTCTCTACTGTATGTAGGCTCTCTACTGTATATAGCCTCTCTACTGTATGTAGGCTCTCTACTGTATATAGCCTCTCTACTGTATGTAGGCTCTCTACTGTATATAGCCTCTCTATGGTATATAGGCCTCTCTACTGTATATAGCCCTCTCTACTGTATATAGCCTCTCTACTGTATATAGCCTCTCTACTGTATATAGCCTCTCTACTGTATATAGCCTCTCTACTGTATATAGCCTCTCTACTGTATGTAGCCTCTCTACTGTATATAGCCTCTCTACTGTATGTAGCCTCTCTACTGTATGTAGCCTCTCTACTGTATATAGCCTCTCTACTGTATGTAGGCTCTACTGTATATAGCCTCTCTACTGTATATAGCCTCTCTACTGTATATAGCCTCTCTACTGTATGTAGGCTCTCTACTGTATATAGCCTCTCTACTGTATGTAGGCTCTCTACTGTATATAGCCTCTCTACTGTATGTAGGCTCTCTACTGTATATAGCCTCTCTATGTATATAGCCTCTCTACTGTATATAGCCTCTCTACTGTATATAGCCTCTCTACTGTATATAGCCTCTCTACTGTATATAGCCTCTCTACTGTATATAGCCTCTCTACTGTATGTAGCCTCTCTACTGTATATAGCCTCTCTACTGTATATAGCCTCTCTACTGTATATAGCCTCTCTACTGTATATAGCCTCTCTACTGTATATAGCCTCTCTACTGTATGTAGCCTCTCTACTGTATATAGCCTCTCTACTGTATATAGCCTCTCTACTGTATATAGCCTCTCTACTGTATATAGCCTCTCTACTGTATATAGCCTCTCTACTGTATGTAGCCTCTCTACTGTATATAGCCTCTCTACTGTATGTAGCCTCTCTACTGTATGTAGCCTCTCTACTGTATATAGCCTCACTACTGTATATAGCCTCCCTACTGTATATAGCCTCTCTACTGTATATAGCCTCTCTACTGTATATAGCCTCTCTACTGTATGTAGCCTCTCTACTGTATATAGCCTCTCTACTGTATATAGCCTCTCTACTGTATATAGCCTCTCTACTGTATATAACCTCTCTACTGTATATAGCCTCTCTACTGTATATAGCCTCTCTACTGTATGTAGCCTCTCTACTGTATATAGCCTCTCTACTGTATGTAGCCTCTCTACTGTATGTAGCCTCTCTACTGTATATAGCCTCACTACTGTATATAGCCTCCCTACTGTATATAGCCTCTCTACTGTATATAGCCTCACTACTGTATATAGCCTCTCTACTGTATGTAGCCTCTCTACTGTATGTAGCCTCTCTACTGTATATAGCCTCTACTGTATGTAGCCTCTCTACTGTATGTAGCCTCGCTACTTACTGTATGTAGCCTCTACTCTATATAGCCTCTCTACTGTATATAGCCTCTCTACTGTATATAGCCTCTCTACTGTATGTAGCCTCTACTGTATATAGCCTCTCTACTGTATATAGCCTCTCTACTGTATGTAGCCTCTCTACTGTATATAGCCTCTCTACTGTATATAGCCTCTCTACTGTATATAGCCTCTCTACTGTATGTAGCCTCTACTGTATATAGCTTCTCTACTGTATATAGCCTCTCTACTGTATATAGCCTCTCTACTGTATGTAGCCTCTCTACTGTATATAGCCTCTCTACTGTATATAGCCTCTCTACTGTATGTAGCCTCTCTACTGTATATAGCCTCTCTACTGTATGTAGCCTCTCTACTGTATATAGCCTCTCTACTGTATATAGCCTCTCTACTGTATGTAGCCTCTCTACTGTATATAGCCTCTCTACTGTATGTAGCCTCTCTACTGTATATAGCCTCTCTACTGTATATAGCCTCTCTACTGTATGTAGCCTCTCTACTGTATATAGCCTCTCTACTGTATATAGCCTCTCTACTGTATATAGCCTCTCTACTGTATGTAGCTTCTCTACTGTATATAGCCTCTCTACTGTATGTAGCCTCTCTACTGTATATAGCCTCTCTACTGTATATAGCCTCTCTACTGTATATAGCCTCTCTACTGTATGTAGCCTCTCTACTGTATATAGCCTCTCTACTGTATGTAGCCTCTCTACTGTATGTAGCCTCTCTACTGTATATAGCCTCTCTACTGTATGTAGGCTCTACTGTATATAGCCTCTCTACTGTATATAGCCTCTCTACTGTATATAGCCTCTCTACTGTATGTAGGCTCTCTACTGTATATAGCCTCTCTACTGTATGTAGGCTCTCTACTGTATATAGCCTCTCTACTGTATGTAGGCTCTCTACTGTATATAGCCTCTCTATGGTATATAGCCTCTCTACTGTATATAGCCTCTCTACTGTATATAGCCTCTCTACTGTATATAGCCTCTCTACTGTATATAGCCTCTCTACTGTATATAGCCTCTCTACTGTATATAGCCTCTCTACTGTATGTAGCCTCTCTACTGTATATAGCCTCTCTACTGTATATAGCCTCTCTACTGTATATAGCCTCTCTACTGTATATAGCCTCTCTACTGTATGTAGCCTCTCTACTGTATATAGCCTCTCTACTGTATATAGCCTCTCTACTGTATATAGCCTCTCTACTGTATATAGCCTCTCTACTGTATATAGCCTCTCTACTGTATGTAGCCTCTCTACTGTATATAGCCTCTCTACTGTATGTAGCCTCTCTACTGTATGTAGCCTCTCTACTGTATATAGCCTCTCTACTGTATAGCCCTCACTACTGTATATAGCCTCCCTACTGTATATAGCCTCTCTACTGTATATAGCCTCTCTACTGTATGTAGCCTCTCTACTGTATATAGCCTCTCTACTGTATATAGCCTCTCTACTGTATATAGCCTCTCTACTGTATATAACCTCTCTACTGTATATAGCCTCTCTACTGTATATAGCCTCTCTACTGTATGTAGCCTCTCTACTGTATATAGCCTCTCTACTGTATGTAGCCTCTCTACTGTATGTAGCCTCTCTACTGTATATAGCCTCACTACTGTATATAGCCTCCCTACTGTATATAGCCTCTCTACTGTATATAGCCTCTCTACTGTATATAGCCTCTCTACTGTATATAGCCTCTCTACTGTATATAGCCTGACTTTTTACTGTTGTTTTTATTTCTTTACTTGCCTATTGTTCACTTTAATTTGATTTGATCATTCTCTTACGGTCAGCATGGCGCCTATAACACTAGGATTGTGTGTTCGAAACCCGGGGTCCCCCACACGTAGAATGTGTGCTATTTTTAATACGACATCATTCAGGTTACTGTCATAGTTTAAAGGGGAAGTCTGGCTAAACACTGTATATTATTATTAATACGACATCATTCAGAATACTGTCACAGTTTAAAGGGGAAGTCTGGCTAAACACTGTATATTATTATTAATACGACATCATTCAGAATACTGTCACAGTTTAAAGGGGAAGTCTGGCTAAACACTGTATATTATTATTAATACGACATCATTCAGAATACTGTCATAGTTTAAAGGGGAAGTCAAGTGTTTTAAATAGATAATAAAACCTTTTATCTTTCTCTTTTTAACCCCCCTCCTGCAGTCCACCACCGGCGTTTCCTGTTCCCCCAGCAGTCTCTGAGGCACCACCTCTTCATCCTGTTCAGCCAATGGGCTGGCCCCTTCAGCGTGATGTTCACGCCCCTCGACCGCTACAGCGACCGCAACCACCAGATCACCAGATACCAATACTGTTCTCTGAAGGTACACACACACACACAAACACACACACACCAGTACTGTTCTCTGAAGGTACACACACACACACACTCACACACACACACACACACACACACACACACACACACACACACACACACACCAGATACCAGTACTGTTCTCTGAAGGTACGGTACACACACACACACACACACACACACACACACACACCACACACACACACACACACACACACACACACACACACCAGATACCAGTACTGTTCTCTGAAGGTACACACACACACAAACATACACACACACACACACACACACACCAGATACCAGTATTGTTCTCTGAAGGTACGGTACACACACACACACACACACTCACACACACACACACACACACACACACGGAAACATGGACGTACAGTATGCATATACATAAATATTCCATGGTTTCTCCCTAGGCGATGTCCGCGGTGCTGTGTTGTGGTCCAGTGTTTGACAACGTGGGTCTCTCTACTGACGGATATCTCTACAAATGGCTGGACAACATCCTGGCCTGCCACGACATACGGGTATGTCACCTCTATAAAGTGTTACGTCACCTCTATGAAGGGTTACGTCACCTCTATGAAGGGTTACGTCACCTCTATGAAGTGTTACGTCACCTCTATGAAGGGTTACGTCACCTCTATGAAGTGTTACGTCACCTCTATGAAGTGTTACGTCACCTCTATGAAGGGTTACGTCATCTCTATAAAGTGTTACGTCACCTCTATGAAGTGTTACGTCATCTCTAGGAAGTGTTACGTCACCTCTATGAAGGGTTACGTCTATGAAGTGTTACGTCACCTCTATGAAGTGTTACGTCATCTCTATGAAGTGTTACGTCATCTCTATGAAGTGTTACCTCACCTCTATGAAGGGTTACGTCTATGAAGGGTTACGTCTATGAAGGGTTACGTCACCTCTATGAAGGGTTACGTCACCTCTATGAAGGGTTACGTCACCTCACCTCTATGAAGGGTTACGTCTATGAAGGGTTACGTTACCTCTATGAAGGGTTACGTTACCTCTATGAAGGGTTACCTCTATGAAGGGTTACGTCTATGAAGGGTTACGTCACCTCTATGAAGGGTTACCTCTATGAAGGGTTACGTCACCTCTATGAAGGGTTACGTCTATGAAGGGTTACGTCACCTCTATGAAGGGTTACCTCTATGAAGGGTTACCTCTATGAAGGGTTACCTCTATGAACCTCTATGACTGGTTCTAACCTCTAACCCTAGACGTTACAGTATATGCTGCAACCAACCTCTACATGTGACACCGAGGTGTATTGGAAAGTCTGCCCATTTGGTCAAAATGTCATCACTACTCTAGTTTAGGTCTGTAGGGCTTCTCTGACTGTATCTGTGGGATATGCTCTCTTATTGGCTGACCTTTCCATCCCTTGTCTCTCTGATTGGCTGTGTTTGTTCTTCCCTCTCATTGGCTAACATTTCCCTCCCTTGTCTCTCTGATGGTCTGCGTTCTGCTCCCAGGTGCACCGTCTGGGCTGTGAGGTGGTGATTCTGCTGTTAGAGCTGAACCCAGATCAGGTGAACCTGTTTAACTGGGCTGTAGACCGCTGCTTCACTGGCTCCTACCAACTGGCCTCAGGATGCTTCAAGGCCATCGCTACTGTCTGTGGCAGCAGGTCGGGATATGCACTGTGTGGGTGGGGAGGGGGTGTGTCTGTGTCTGTGTGTGTCTCTGTGTTTGTGTCTGTGTGTGTGTGTTTGCATGTGTGTCTATGTCTGTGTGTGCGCCCATGTGTGTGTGTGTGTGTGTCTCTGCGTGTGTGTGTGCGTGCGTGTGTGCGTGTGTGTCTCTGTGTGTGTGTGTGTGTGTGTGTGTGTGTGTGTGTGTGTGTGTGTGTGTGTGTGTGTGTGTGTGTGTGTGTGTGTGTGTGTGTGTGTGTGTGTATGAAAGCTCCTAGAATGCTGTGTCTCAATGTACCCATTCAACACCAACAGTGTATCATTGTTGTTGGTGTCAGGAACTACCCATGTGACATTGTGACTCTGTTGAACCTGGTGCTGTTCAAGTCTTCAGACACCAGCAGAGAGATATACGAGATCTCCATGCAGCTGATGCAGGTAGGACACACACACACACACACAGTCTTGTATTGCTACCCTTGTGGGGACCAAATAATTGATTCCCATCCAAAATCCTATTTTCCCTCACCCTAAATCTAACCTTAACCTTAACCTAACCATAACTCTAAATTTAACCCTAAGCCTAACCTTAACCCCTAACCCTAAAACTATACCTGACCTGAACGCCTAACCCTGACCGTAACCCCTAACCCAACCTTATTTCTAACCCCAATCCTAGTTGTAACCTTAAACCTAACCCCGAAGCCTAAAATAGCATGTTTCCTCGTAGGGACGAGCTAAATGTCCCCACTTGTCCCAATGTTCCTTGTTTTACTATCTTTGTGAGGACTTCTAGTAGTTAAACAAACACACACACACACACACACATGTATTATATAGTACTATACAGTACACATGTATTATACAGTACTATATAGTACACATGTATTATACAGTACTATACAGTACACATGTATTATATAGTACTATACAGTACACATGTATTATACAGTACTGTACAGTACACATGTATTATACAGTACTATACAGTACACATGTATTATACAGTACTATACAGTACACATGTATTATACAGTACACATGTATTATACAGTACTATACAGTACACATGTATTATACAGTACTATACAGTACACATGTATTATACAGTACTATACAGTACACATGTATTATACAGTACTATATAGTACACATGTATTATACAGTACTATATAGTACACATGTATTATACAGTACTATACAGTACACATGTATTATACAGTATTATACAGTACACATGTATTATACAGTACTATACAGTACACATGTATTATACAGTACTATACAGTACACATGTATTATACAGTACTATATAGTACACATGTATTATACAGTACTATATAGTACACATGTATTATACAGTACTATACAGTACACATGTATTTGTTTGATTGACATATTCTGGAAGCCAATCTATTTGTGTGTGTTAGGTGTGTGTATCTGATGTGTGTGTGTGTGTGTGTGTGTTAGGTGTGTGTATCTGATGTGTGTGTGATAGGTGTGTGTGTGTGTGTGTTAGGTGTGTGTATCTGATGTGTGTGTGTGTGTTGTTAGGTGTGTGTATCTGATGTGTGTGTGTTAGGTGTGTGTATCTGATGTGTGTGTGTTAGGTGGTGTGTGTGTGTGTGTGTGTGTGTGTGTGTGTGTGTGTGTGTGTTAGGTGTGTGTATCTGATGTGTGTGTGATAGGTGTGTGTGTGTGTGTGTTAGGTGTGTGTATCTGATGTGTGTGTGTGTGTGTTGTTAGGTGTGTGTATCTGATGTGTGTGTGTTAGGTGTGTGTATCTGATGTGTGTGTGTGTTAGGTGTGTGTGTGTGTGTGTTAGGTGTGTGTATCTGATGTGTGTGTGTGTATGTGTGTGTTAGGTGTGTGTATCTGATGTGTGTGTGTTAGGTGTGTGTATCTGATGTGTGTGTGTGTGTGTGTTAGGTGTGTGTATCTTATGAGTGTGTGTTAGGTGTGTGTATCTGATGAGTGTGTGTTAGGTGTGTGTATCTGATGTGTGTGTCTGATATGTGTGTGTGTTAGGTGTGTGTATCTGATGTGTGTATCTGATGTGTGTGTGTTTCAGGTTCTGGAAGCCAAGCTGTGTGTGTACTCTAAGCGTTAGGTGTGTGTATCTGATGTGTGTGTGATAGGTGTGTGTATCTGATGTGTGTGTGTGTGTGTGTGTGTGTGTTAGGTGTGTGTATCTTATGAGTGTGTGTGTGTGTGTTAGGTGTGTGTATCTGATGTGTGTGCGTTAGGTGTGTGTATCTGGTGTGTGTATCTGATGTGTGTGTGTTAGGTGTGTGTGTCTGATGTGTGTGTCTAATGTGTGTGTGTTTCAGGTTCTGGAAGCCAAGCTGTGTGTGTACTCTAAGCGTTAGGTGTGTGTATCTGATGTGTGTGTGTTAGCTGTGTGTATCTGATGTGTGTGTGTTAGGTGTGTGTATCTGATGTGTGTGTGTTAGGTGTGTGTATCTGATGTGTGTGTGTTAGGTGTGTGTATCTGATGTGTGTGTCTGATGTGTGTGTCTGATGTGTGTGTGTTTCAGGTTCTGGAAGCCAAGCTGTGTGTGTACTCTAAGCGTTAGGTGTGTGTATCTGATGTGTGTGTGTGTAGCTGATGTGTGTATCTGATGTGTGTGTGTTTCAGGTTCTGGAAGCCAAGCTGTGTGTGTACTCTAAGCGCATGGTGGAGCAGAAGCCTGGTAACATTCTGTATGGGACCCATGGACCTCTACCTCCTCTCTACAGCGTCTCTCTGTCCTCACTCTCTACACAGCTGGCCTCCATGTATCCTGAGCTCACTCTGCCTCTCTTCTCAGGTTACTACACATGTGTGTGTGTGTATGTCTGTGTGTGTGTGTATGTGTATGTGTCTGTCTGTGTCTGTGTGTGTGTCTGTGTGTGTGTCTGTCTGTGTGTGTGTCTGTATATGTGTCTGTCTGTGTGTGTGTCTGTCTGTGTGTGTGTTTGGGTGTGTGTACATGTTTAACCAGAAGTCCCCACTAGAATAGTAAACAAATACAATTCTGACCAACTGGGGACATTTTATTAGTCGTCACGAGGTCAAATGCTGTTTCTAGGGGGTTTAGGGTTCAGGTTAGAATTGGTGTTAGAATTAAGGTTAGGATTAGTGTTTGGGTTAGAATTAAGGTTAGGATTAGTGTTAGGATTAGAATTAAGGTTAGGATTAGTGTTTGGGTTAGAATTAAGGTTAGGATTAGTGTTAGGATTAGAATTAAGGTTAGGATTAGTGTTAGGGTTAGAATTAAGGTTAGGATTAGTGTTAGGGTTAGAATTAAGGTTATAATTAGTGTTAGGATTAGAATTAAGGTTAGGATTAGTGTTAGGGTTAGAATTAAGGTTAGGATTAGTGTTAGGGTTAGAATTAAGGTTATAGTTATGGTTAGAATTAAGGTTATAATTAGTGTTAGGGTTAGAATTAAGGTTATAATTAGTGTTAGGGTTAAAATTAAGGTTATAATTAGTGTTAGGGTTAGAATTAAGGTTAGGATTAGTGTTAGGGTTAGAATTAAGGTTAGGATTAGTGTTAGGGTTAGAATTAAGGTTATAATTAGTGTTAGTGTTAGAATTAAGGTTAGGATTAGTGTTAGTGTTAGAATTAAGGTTAGGATTAGTGTTAGGGTTAGAATTAAGGTTAGGATTAGTGTTAGGATTAGAATTAAGGTTAGGATTAGTGTTAGGGTTAGAATTAAGGTTATAGTTAGGGTTAGAATTAAGGTTATAATTAGTGTTAGGGTTAGAATTAAGGTTAGGATTAGTGTTAGGGTTAGAATTAAGGTTAGGATTAGTGTTAGTGTTAGAATTAAGGTTAGGATTAGTGTTAGGGTTAGAATTAAGGTTAGGATTAGTGTTAGGGTTAGAATTAAGGTTAGAATTAGTGTTATGGTTAGAATTAAGGTTAGGATTAGTGTTAGGGTTAGAATTAAGGTTAGAATTAGTGTTAGGATTAGAATTAAGGTTAGAATTAGTGTTAGGATTAGAATTAAGGTTAGGATTAGTGTTAGGGTTAGAATTAAGGTTAGGATTAGTGTTAGGGTTAGAATTAAGGTTAGAATTAGTGTTAGGATTAGAATTAAGGTTAGGATTATTGTTAGGGTTAGAATTAGTGTTAGGATTAGAATTAAGGTTAGGATTAGTGTTAGGGTTAGAATTAAGGTTAGGATTAGTGTTAGGGTTAGAATTAAGGTTAGGATTAGTGTTAGGGTTAGAATTACGTTAAGGGTTAAGTTTAGGGTTAAGGTTAGGTTTTTGGATTAAGTCTAGGGCAAGGGTGTGAGTACGGGTTAGGTTTAGGGCTAGGGAAAATAGGATTTTGAATGGGACTGAATTGGGTGTCCCCACAAGGTTAGCTGTACAAGACTGTGTGCGTGTGTGTAGAGAGAGAGAATTGGTGTTCATGTGCACTTTCTTCTACCAAGGACTGCTCAAACTATTTCTCCCCTTCTCTCCCTCCCTCCAACTCTCTCCCCTCTCCCCCTCTCTCTCCCTCCAACTCTCTCCCCTCTCTTCCTCCCCTCTCCCCTTCTCTCTCTCCTTCCAACTAACTCCCCTCTCTTCCTCCCCTCTCCCCTTCTCTCCCTCCCTCTCTCTCTCTCCCCCCCTCCTCTCTCTCCCTCCCTCTCTCTCCCCCCCCCTCTCTCTCCCTCCCCCTCTCTCTCCCTCTCTCTCTCTCTCTCCCTCCCCCCCCCTCTCTCTCTCCCTCCCCCTCCTCTCTCCCTCCATCAGAGGTGTCCCAGCGTTTCTCCACCACCCATCCTAACGGCAGACAGATCATGTTGTCCTACCTGCTACCCTGGCTGTCTAACATAGAGCTGGTGGATACAGGCCTCCTACCCCCTGCTTCCAGCCCCTGTACCCCAGAAGAGGAGCCCCGTGGTCGGGCACACACCCTGGGTCTCGCCCCTCGGCTCCGGGGGAACGGCTGGGGCTCCCTCCAGGCCAGCTCTCTGGTCCTCAACAACCTCATGTTCATGACTGCTAAGGTCAGCAGGGTTTAGGAGTGTGACCTTGTGGGGTTGTTTCTTTTATGTGGAAGCTGATTTATGTTTCTGCTTTGTAGTTAATTGATTCCTTAATTGATTAGTTAGTATCATTCTGTTTACCCAGATATTGATCTATCTAATAACTGTAAATGATGAGAGGTTCCAACCACTATTGTCTGAGTTTGACTTGTACAGTATATTATCATTCTACCTAATTCCCAAGCTTTAAAGTGTTTCCTGAGTTTGACAGGTCTAGTACTTATTCCTGACTGTTCTCCTGGCTTCTCCTGGGTTCTCCTGTCAGTATGGAGACGAGGTTCCAGGTCCAGAGATGGAGAACGCGTGGAACGCCCTGGTGTCCAATGAGAAGTGGAGTAACAACCTGCGTACAGCGCTCCAGTTCCTCATCAGCCTCTGTGGAGTCAGCTCTGATACCACGCTGCTGCCCTACGTGAGTAAAGTGTACATACACACACACACACACACATACGCACACACAATACACACACACGCACGTACGCACACACAATACACACACACGCATACACTCACACACACGCACAAACAAACACACACACAATACACACACACACACACACACAATACACACGCATGCACACTCACACACACGCACAAACACACACACACACACACAATACACACACACACGCACGTACGCACACACAATACACACACACGCATGCACACTCACACACACGCACAAACAAACACACACACAATACACACACACACACGCACGTACGCACACACAATACACACACACACACACACACACACACTTAAACAACCTGCATCTTGTTCTCCAGTTCCTCATCCGTATGTGGGGTCAGCAGTGATACCGATGTCTTAGTTTATCGTGTAAAGACTGTGCTAACCTGTGTGTGTGTGTGTGTGTGTGTGTGTGTGTGTGTATTGTGCGTGTGCGTGTGTGTATTGTGTGTGTGTGTGTATTGTTTGTGTGTGGGTTGTGTGTATTGTGTGTGTGTGTGTGTGTGTATTGTGTGTGTGTATTGTGTGTGTGTGTTTATTGTGTGTGTGTGTATTGTGTGTGTGTATTGTGCATGTGTGTATTGTGTATGTGTGTGTGTATTGTGTGTGTGTTGTGTGTATGGTGTGTATTGTGTGTGTGTGTTTCAGATCAAGAAGGTGGTGATCTACCTGTGTCGTAACAACACCATTCAGACCATGGAGGAGCTGTTGTTTGAGCTGCAGCAGACAGACCCAGTCAACCCTGTGGTTCTGCACTGTGATAACCCGCCCTTCTACCGCTTCGCAGCCAGTAACAAGATGTCTGCTCACCACTCAGGTGAGACAGGAGGTTGCTCATTGGCTGGGGCCAGGTGTCCGTCACAAAACCAGGAAGCAGGGGTCATTTTCGGTAAAGGAGTCATTGCAACCCAGTTCATATACCAGACTGACGCACAATCAACATATCTGATCTAACAAAATGGACATTCGGCAAAACCCGACAGACAATGTGGTTACTTTAGTCCGATGTTGATATATTTGGCTGTTTTCGCTGCGTGACATTTAGAAGTTGTCCCTTTTCAGATTTAGAAGAAGCTGGGTAGCATCGTTTTGAACTGTAATGCAAGTTGATTGGTGATGATGACATGAACATGTGTTGTGGTTGACATCCGCATCTATAGAATTAGGAATTAGAATACCAGAATGAACATTAACCTTCTCATGATGGGATAATTGTCATTTCATCAGGGGAGTTGGACAACCGTGGTTTGCCAGCGCTGTGAAAAGATATTGTGTAAAATAATGATTTTTGAAGAGTTTATCTGCGCTGTGTGTTTGTTAGCTAGCTAGCCAGACCGTTTTAGAGGAATGATTCCATACATGTTTCAAATTAACTGCCAATATGCCAACATTCCATTCAGACAAGGCAGCCAATCCACAGCCAGACACGGGCTGACATCATCAGTGCATGATGGGACTTAGACAAGTTGTCAATGCAACAAGTACTGCTACTGTATCATACTGTATAATAGCTTTCCATACGGAATAATAGCTTTCCATGCTGTATAATAGCTATTGTATCATACTGTATAATAGCTTTCCATACTGTATAATAGCTTTCCATACTGTATAATAGCTTTCCATACTGAATAATAGCTTTCCATACTGTATAATAGCTTTCCATACTGTATAATAACTTTCCATACTGAATAATAGCTTTCCATACTGTATAATAGCTTTCCATACTGTATAATAGCTATTGTATCATACTGTATAATAGCTTTCCATACTGTATAATAGCTTTCCATACTGAATAATAGCTTTCCATACTGTATAATAGCTTTCCATACTGTATAATAGCTTTCCATGCTGTATAATAGCTATTGTATCATACTGTATAATAGCTTTCCATACTGAATAATAGCTATTGTATCATACTGTATAATAGCTTTCCATACTGTATAATAGCTTTCCATACTGTATAATAGCTTTCCATGCTGTATAATAGCTATTGTATCATACTGTATAATAGCTTTCCATACTGTATAATAGCTTTCCATACTGTATAATAGCTATTGTATCATACTGTATAATAGCTTTCCATACTGTATAATAGCTTTCCATACTGTATAATAGCTTTCCATACTGAATAATAGCTTTCCATACTGTATAATAGCTTTCCATACTGTATAATAGCTTTACATACTGTATAATAGCTATTGTATCATACTGTATAATAGCTTTCCATACTGTATAATAGCTTTCCATACTGTATAATAGCTTTCCATACTGTATAATAGCTATTGTATCATACTGTATAATAGCTTTCCATACTGTATAATAGCTTTCCATGCTGTATAATAGCTATTGTATCATACTGTATAATAGCTATTGTATCATACTGTATAATAGCTATTGTATCATACTGTATAATAGCTTTCCATACTGTATAATAGCTATTGTATCATACTGTATAATAGCTATTGTATCATACTGTATAATAGCTTTCCATACTGTATAATAGCTATTGTATCATACTGTATAATAGCTTTCAATACTGTATAATAGCTATTGTATCATACTGTATAATAGCTTTCCATACTGTATAATAGCTATTGTATCATACTGTATAATAGCTATTGTATCATACTGTATAATAGCTTTCCATACTGTATAATAGCTTTCCATGCTGTATAATAGCTATTGTATCATACTGTATAATAGCTTTCAATACTGTATAATAGCTATTGTATCATACTGTATAATAGCTTTCCATACTGTATAATAGCTATTGTATCATACTGTATAATAGCTTTCCATACTGTATAATAGCTATTGTATCATACTGTATAATAGCTTTCAATACTGTATAATAGCTTTCAATACTGTATAATAGCTTTCAATACTGTATAATAGCTTTCAATACTGTATAATAGCTTTCCATACTGTATAATAGCTTTCCATGCTGTATAATAGCTATTGTACTGTCTCAGCTTTCCAATATTTCATTGTTTTAGAGACATTTATGGTCTCAAATGTGTATAAAACCCGTAAAAACGGTATTTAGAATTATATGACAATATTTTAAGTTGACAATAATTATATTACACAATATCTGATATATCACACGCCTTACTTTTATTTTCCTGCATCGGTAAAATGATTATGCCTCTACAGCCATTCATTCCAATTAGACTGGTTTGGATTTCTCCCTGACCAATATGGCTCCCATTTTCACCCCATTCCGGAACTTTAAGGGTTTATGACATAGCCCCTCTAGTCATTTAACGAATGGGTTGCACCTCTGTCACTTGGCTCTAAAGATGCCACAGAATATTGATATCCGATATATATATGGTTAGTGCTCAGTCTTTCTGAATGGGGACTAATGAATGTTTTGTCAAAATTATACTATAGTGGCATTGAAATACGATGTCATTGTTAAAGTAGACGTACAATTAGTTGGAAACAACTTTGCCATCGTTATGATGTCGTCAAGTTTACTTTAGAGAGATGGCAATGTTGCTATGAGCTAGCAAATTTAGTTAGAAATAGCTTACAATGCTAACGTTAGCTACCTAACGTTATACTGCATATAAAATCAATCTGGTGATTTGGCAAATTTAGTCAGAAATAACTTACAATGCTAACGTTAGCTACCTAACGTTATACTGCATCTACAATCAATCTGGTGGCATCAAAATTATGTCAAAAGCTTGTCCTACAAAGTATTCTCTTCGTCTTGAATGTCATCGTGTTTCCAAGCCACAGTAATGTACTTTAGATGAAATCTTCATCAGCACCTGCATTGAGTAGAATGCTCAGCTGGGCATCAGTCCTAAAAACAAACGTTCAAAACAATGGAATAAACGTTTTGAAACGGAGGAATCCGTCTGAATTTGGGATCCAATAGGAATGCTCGTCCGTTTGTGCTATTTTTATAATGTCACGTCTTTTTCTTGAATACACCACCTCTTCTATGAAATGTAGAATAAGCTCCTCCCTCTAATTTCCCCTGGTAGAAATGTGTCATGACGTCAGATATAATGACATTTTCTCTCCGGTGTTATGTAGTTGCTTTACACAACTCTTTACTGTATGTATTTGTTTAGGTTGTTGTTGTTTATGTATTTATGTTGTTGTTGTTTATGTATTTATGTTGTTGTTGTTTATGTATTTATTTGTTGTTGTTGTTTATGTTGTTGTTGTTGTTTATGTTGTTGTTGTTTATGTATTTATGTTGTTGTTGTTTATGTATTTATGTCGTTGTTGTTTATGTTGTTGTTGTTGTTTATGTATGTATGTTGTTGTTGTTTATGTATTTATGTTGTTGTTTATGTATTTATGTTGTTGTTGTTTATGTATTTATGTTGTTGTTGTCTATGTATTAATGTTGTTGTTGTTTATGTATTTATGTTGTTGTTGTTTATGTATTTATGTTGTTGTTGTTTATGTGTTTATGCTGTTGTTGTTTATGTATTCATGTTGTTGTTTATGTATTTATGTTGTTGTTTATGTATTTATGTTGTTGTTGTTTATGTATTTATGTTGTTGTTTATATATTTCTGTTGATTGTTGTTCAGGCAGGACAGGAGAACTTCCGCGCGTGTACTGTTGTTGTATTTATTCTAATGTTGTTGTTGTTGTTGTTTATGCATTTACGTTGTTGTGTGTTGTCCAGGCACTACGTCCAGCAGTAACACAGTAGTGGCAGGACAGGAGAACTTCCCAGAGACAGAGGAGTCCAAGCTGTCCAGAGAGAACGAGGAGAGGTGGGTCCCCATCACAGCACCCTTTGGGTAGATATTTTATACAATCTTTACAACTAACTTTATTATTCAGAGATCAATGTGATGACACTTTAAATGTAAACGCCTACCCTCACTGTGTGTGTGTTCTCAGGTCCAAGGCTCACAACAGACTGGAGTCTCGCTACAGTAACAGCTCAGGCGGTTCCTATGACGACGAGAAGAGTGAGTAGAACCTTAAACCTTAATCCCCAATTTTTTTAATTCTGCTAATTGAATTTCCGTGACGGCGCGGAACCTCCCTGCAGATTCCTCTGCAGTCTGTAAACACACACAACCCCTATGGGAAAGGGCCTTGGGCTCTGCATTCCTCTCCACAATGTCCTCATAGTGTTAGTCACTTCAACCTCGTTAGTAGTCTGTTGTTGTAATTATCACTCATCTCGTAGCGTCTTTGACAAATTTACAAGAGATTTACACACACACACACACACACACACAGCGAGAGAGAGAGAGACTGAAAGGAGTTTTACAACATAAAGATAGACATGCTTTGTGACAGATGTAGGATCTTAATTTGAGAGCGTTTGCTACAGCAGGAAAATAATCCTGCAGCAACAGGAAATTTGAATTATTATGTGGATTATAATTAATATAATTTTTTTTGAGTAAAATTAAGTCAAAACTTTCTACTTGGAAGTTGCAAACTTCAGAAGCCTTTTCAAACTTTAAATATCCTACACGTTTTAGATTTCCTGCATTGCAAATTAAGATCCTACATCTGGTGCTGGAATTTGGCTGAGCAGCCTACTCTGCCTACTCTGACCACATGTTCCAACACAGAAGAGCAATGGTTCACTTCTCAGTGCAGGCAGGCACTTCCATTCCTCCCTTATCTGTCTCTGATACGGACAGGATACAGACATAGACCAGATACAGACACAGACAGGATACAGACCTGATACAGACAGGATACAGACAGGATACTGACCATGTTCTACAGTATCACTTTCCCTTACAGACATATCAGACACCAGCACAGATATTCAGTCTGGATATCAGCCATACCAACCACAGAACACACACAGTGTCAGCCTGTCATCAGTGAAGGCATTCTGTCTATGTTTAGCCTGCATGCTTTGGGAGGAATCCAGACCAATGTGTGTATGTCTCGCTTTCAAGTGTGTGTGTTTGTATGCGTGTCTGCCTTTTTGTCTGTCTCACTATCAAGAGTATATGTCTCCCACTCAAGAGTGTGTGTTTGTGTCGCTCTCAAATGTGTTTGTGTGTTTTGCGATGTCTGATTGGCTAATCTCATACCACACATTCATGAGATAGTTCTGTGGTGGTTTGTCACCATGCTGTCACATGGTGGCTCTTCTTTCATCAGTCTTTAGAGTTTCCCTTATTGTTCAGGTTTTATTGTCTAACAGCGCTTACAGATTTTAATAAATCAAATATTTTCTAATATCTTTTGCTTGATTGAGCCTGATTGGTGTAAAATGGAAAACCCCGCCCACCTGGCTCTCTAGGAAATCTAATGCAAACAATCAATGTATCTTAAAGATTTCGAATCATATTTAAACCCAGATCTTTACTATCATTCTAAACCCAGATCTTTACTATCATTCTAAACCCAGATCTGATTATCATTCTAAACCCAGATCTGATTATCATTCTAAACCCAGATCTGATTATCAATCTAAACCCAGATCTGATTATCATTCTAAACCCAGATCTGATTATCATTCTAAACCCAGATCTGATTATCATTATGTGTGTGTGTGTGTTTGTCTAAACCCAGGTCTGATAAAAAAATACTCCTGGTTCTAATTGTTAGAACATAACACTGTTTCCTGATTGGTCTATTCCCCCAGATGACCCTCTCCCGCCGTATGCTGGTTGGCTGATGAGCGTGTTGGAGACCAATCGGCCGCAGCCGTTGCCCATGCCAGTTAACGGAGGTTGCTGGGCGCCGCTGGTGGACTACCTTCCTGAAACCATCACACCTAGGGGACCACTACACAGGTAAACACACAACAATAAATATGATGAAAAACACTAGTCAACTACCTGCTTTTCCTGACTAAAACCATCACACCTAGGGGACCACTACACAGGTAAACACACAACAATAAATATGATGAAAAACACTAGTCAACTACCTGCTTTTCCTGACTAAAACCATCACACCTAGGGGACCACTACACAGGTAAACACACAACAATAAATATGATGAAAAACACTAGTCAACTACCTGCTTTTCCTGACTAAAACCACGAGGATAACGAGACGAGATGCCCTGGGGGGAAAAAAACATTACTATTACAAATTACTTTTTATTTTAGTCTACAAAAGTGTGACGAGATGAGAATTCGGCAGCAGGGTAGCCGAGTGGTTAGAGCGTTGGACTAGTAACCGGAAGGTTGCAAGTTCAAACCCCCGAGCTGACAAGGTACAAATCTGTTGTTCTGCCCCTGAACAGGCAGTTAACCCACTGGGTTAGGCCGTCATTGAAAATAAGAATTTGTTCTTAACTGAAAAATGTGAGACTAATGGGCATTTCATTTGACATGAAGCTCCTGCAGAATATTATATGCAGTCCTCTCATTGGCAGAATTGTCATCTTTCATTTGAGCTGATCTGCGCGGCTCTCCCAGGCGGTCTCTTCAGTCACTCGTCAATCTTTTGAACTGATGTGAAGCCGCTAGGAAACAATACTGTTTACAGATGTAGGATCTTAATTTGATCACTCCTTTTGTTGCTGAGAATTTTCCTGCACAGTAGGAAATGGAAACTAAAAAAAATGTAAAAAACATGCTTCTAAAGTTTGTAATTTTCACTTTAAAATGTTAGACTTCATTTGCCCTAATGAAAAATGTATCAACCCCAACAAAAAAGTATTATAATCCACATAATATTTCATATTTCCTGTTGCTGCAGGATTATTTTTCTGCTGTAGCAAACTTTGTCATATAAAGATCCTTAATTTGATCTATTTTTGCTTTGATCTCATCAGAAGCTCTTATTTTCTGACACTGTTATTCATTCATCTGTGTTGCGGTCCACAAATGCCATTTGTTGACTATTAGGAGTACAGTAATACTTCTGGCATATCTGGAAAGCTAAAATTCACCCCTTTTCAGGGAAACCACAGTTATTTATGACCTTGACGGTTATGATGGGGAGAAAGTCAGAGCTGTAAATTGTTTAACCTGTAGCCAAGACTTTATGGTAGGCCTATATGGTTGACTAAGGCTAGCATTGGTTACAATATCCCACAATATCAATGTTGCCAGCTATGGTATATGAGGGGATAGTAGGCCTAGTTGGACATGGCTATCTGAATGTGTACAGTAGCCTAGATATGACGTTATTTAATAGAAAAGAATGCACTGACTATTACAGTGACTAAAATGGTGTGAACAAGGGAATGGAATCTATTATGTACAAGATGGAAGGTAAGTTAGAGGTGTGTATGAACTATTTAATAAAACAAAAGAAAACTACAATGACTAAAAACTAGACTTAAATGACTGACTAAAATAGGACTTAAATGACTGACTAAAATAGGACTTAAATGACTGACTAAAATAGGACTCAAATGACTGACTAAAATAGGACTCAAATGACGGACTAAAATAGGACTTAAATGACTGACTAAAATAGGACTCAAATGACTGACTAAAATAGGACTCAAATGACTGACTAAAATAGGACTTAAATGACTGACTAAAATAGGACTTAAATGACTGTGACTAAAATAGGACTTAAATGACTGTGACTAAAAACTAGACATAAATGACTGACTAAAATAGGACTTAAATGACTGACTAAAATAGGACTTAAATGACTGACTAAAATAGGACTCAAATGACTGACTAAAATAGGACTCAAATGACTGACTAAAACTAGACTTAAATGACTGACTAAAATAGGACTTAAATGACTGTGACTAAAAACTAGACATAAATGACTGACTAAAATAGGACTTAACAAAAACAAAAATAACACTGACACACATGCACATCCAGTACACACACACACACACACACACACACACACACCTTTCCAGCCAAGAGGCTGCTAATCTGCTGATCCAGCTGCAGGACAGAATGTAGAGAATTTAGGTGGTTCCTCACCACCTAAATATAAATATCTCTGTCTCAGTAAGACAATATAAAATATCTCTGTCTCAGTAAGACAATATAAATATCTCTGTCTCAGTAAGACAATATAAATATCTCTGTCTCAGTAAGACAATATAAAATATCTCTGTCTCAGTAAGACAATATATTTATCTCTGTCTCAGTAAGACAATATATTTATCTCTGTCTCAGTAAGACAATATATTTATCTCTGTCTCAGTAAGACAATATATTTATCTCTGTCTCAGTAAGACAATATAAAATATATACTCTTGTGAATTCTATGGTTTTTACTAGATTACTTGTAGTTTTTCATGTAGTTTGTCTGTAATTTTTGTAATGACTTGGTGCTGCCTATCTTGGCAAGGATGCTCTTGAAAAAGAGATTTTAAATCTCAATGAGCCCTTCCTGGTTAAATAAAGGTTCAAATAATAATAATAATAATAATAAAAAAAATGTTTTTATTTCTGTCTCAGTAAGAAAATATAATAATCTCTGTTTTAGTAAAATCAGATTTATTTTACCAGGTAAATTGACTGAGAACACGTTCTCATTTACAGCAACAAACAGGGAAATAGTTACAGGGGGATGAATGAGCCAATTGTAAACTGGGGATTATTAGGTGACCGTGATGGTTTGAGGGCCAGATTGGGAATTTAGCCAGGACACCGGGGGTTAACACCCCTACTCTTACGATAAGTGCCATGGGATCTTTAATGACCTCAGAGAGTCAGGACACCGTCCTGAGGAAAGAGTGCCTCCTACTGTCCCATCCAAATGACAGCACCCTACACAGGGCATCACTGCCCTGGCGCATTGGGTATATATTTTTTTTAGACCAGAGGAAAGAGTGCCTCCTACTGGCCCTCCAACACCACTTCCAGCAGCATCTGGTCTCCCATCCAGGGACTGACCAGGACCAACCCTGCTTGGCTTCAGAAGCAAGCCAGCAGTGGTATGCAGGGTGGTACGCTGCTGGCTTGCTGAGATAATATAATTATCTCTGTCTCAGTAAAACAATATAAACATCTCTGTCTCAGTAAAACAATATAAACATCTCTGTCTCAGTAAGTCAATATAAACATCTCTGTCTCAGTAAAACAATATAATCATCTCTGTCTCAGTAAGACAATATAATCATCTCTGTCTCAGTAAGACAATATAATCATCTCTGTCTCAGTAAGACAATATAATCATCTCTGTCTCAGTAAAACAATATAAACATCTCTGTCTCAGTAAGACAATATAATCATCTCTGTCTCAGTAAAACAATATAAACATCTCTGTCTCAGTAAGAAAATATAAACATCTCTGTCTCAGTGAGACAATATAAACATCTCTGTCTCAGTGAGACAATATAAACATCACTGTCTCAGTGAGAAAGAGATCAGAGATCAGAGATATGAATAGAGAGACATACAACGACACTGTCGAGGAAAAACGTGTGTCTATTTAAAATGCTGTCTGTCAACTGTGTGCGTGTTCTTCTCTATGGTTGGACTATATGACAATGTCATTAAATACATTTTTGAGAGAAAAAAACGTTAAAAGTTCATGTAGCATGTTAATATCAAGACCTCTATTTGTTTTTTATTTTATTTAACTAGGCAAGATGAGTTAAGGACAAATTCTTATTTTCAATGAAGGCCTAGGAACAGTGGGTTAACTGCCTGTTCAGGGGCAGAACAACAGATTTGTACCTTGTCAGCTCAGGGGTTTGAACTTGCAACTTTCCGGTTACTAGTCCATCGCTCTAACCACTAGGCTACGCTGCCGCCCCACCACTCTAACCACTAGGCTACGCTGCCGCCCCTCCACTCTAACCACTAGGCTACGCTGCCGCCCCTCCACTCTAACCACTAGGCTACGCTTCCGCCCCTCCACTCTAACCACTAGGCTACCCTGCCGCCCCTCCACTCTAACCACTAGGCTACCCTGCCGCCCCTCCACTCTAACCACTAGGCTACCCTGCCGCCCCTCCACTCTAACCACTAGGCTACCCTGCCGCCCCTCCACTCTAACCACTAGGCTACCCTGCCGCCCCTCCACTCTAACCACTAGGCTACCCTGCCGCCCCTCCACTCTAACCACTAGGTTACCCTGCCGCCCCTCCACTCTAACCACTAGGCTACCCTGCCGCCCCTCCACTCTAACCACTAGGCTACCCTGCCGCCCCTCCACTCTAACCACTAGGCTACCCTGCCGCCCCTCCACTCTAACCACTAGGCTACCCTGCCGCCCCTCCACTCTAACCACTAGGCTACCCTGCCGCCCCTCCACTCTAACCACTAGGCTACCCTGCCGCCCCTCCACTCTAACCACTAGGCTACCCTGCCGCCCCTCCACTCTAACCACTAGGCTACGCTGCCGCCCCTCCACTCTAACCACTAGGCTACCCTGCCGCCCCTCCACTCTAACCACTAGGCTACCCTGCCGCCCCTCCACTCTAACCACTAGGCTACCCTGCCGCCCCTCCACTCTAACCACTAGGCTACGCTGCCGCCCCTCCACTCTAACCACTAGGCTACCCTGCCGCCCCATGTTCCAAAACGTGTTTTTTGAAATGTGCAGATACTTGCAAATTCCTTTTTATTCCCTTTGTTCTATTCGTACAGGTTAACTAACTCAATCATGTGTTGTGTTGTGCGTTCTCTCAGGTGTAACATAGCAGTGATCTTCATGACAGAGATGGTGGTGGACCACAGTGTGAGAGAGGACTGGGCCCTTCACCTTCCACTACTGCTGCACGCCCTCTTCTTAGGTACAGTAACTTCTCTGAGTCTCTGTTTGTCTGTGTTTGGTCTCGCTCTCGTACGCACACACACATGCACACACGCACACACACACACACACACACTGAGTGGCGCAGCAGTCTAAGGTACTGCATCTCAGTGCTAGAGGCGTCACTACAGGCACCCTGGTTCGATTCCAGGCTGTATCACAACCGGACGTAATTGGGAGTCCCATAGGGTGGCGCACAATTGGCTCAGCATCGTCCGGGTTTGGCCGGTGTAGGCCGTCATTGTTAATGAGAAATTGTTCTTAACTGACTTGCCTCGTTAAATAAAGGTTCAATTAAAAATGACAGAATAATAATAATTCATCCAAACGTGTTAATGATGGACTGCGTGTGTGTGTGTGTAGTAGTGTGCATTTCTCCTTTGCCAAGATAATCCATCCACCTGACAGGTGTGACATACCAAGAAGCTGATTAAACAGCATGATCATTACACAGGTGCACCTTGTGTCGGGGACAATAAAAGACCACTCTAAAATGTGCAGTATTGTCACACAACGCAATGCCACAGATGTCTCAGGTTTTGAAGAAGCGTGCAATTGGCATGCTGACATCAGAAATGTCCACCACAGCTGTTGCCAGAGAATTTAATGTTAATTTCTCTGCCATAACGTTGTTTTAGAGAATTTGGTAATATGTCTAGCCGGCCTCACAACCGCAGACCACGTGTAACCACGCCAACCCAGGACCTCCACATACAGCCTCTTCACCAGGGGGATTGTCTGAGACCAGACACCCAGACAGCTGATTAAATTGAGTATTTCTGTCTGTAATAAAGCGCTTTTGTGGGGAAACACTCATTCTGATTGGCTGGGCCTGGCTCCCCGGTGGCTGCGCCCCTGCCCCAGTCAATAGATTAGGAATAGATTAGGAATAATAGATTAGGGCTTAATGAATTTATTTCAGTTGACTGATTCCCTTGTTTGGACTGTTGCATGTTGCGTTTATATTTTTGTCCAGTATAGTTCTATGATCTCAAATGTCTATACTGAAGAGCTTCTTTGTGTCATGCATGGGGCCTTTACTGTTTCCTGTCCTGTATCCCTATAGGTCTGGACCCCTACAGGTCTGGACCCCAAAAAGGTCTGGACCACTACAGGTCTGGACCCCAAAAGGCCTGGACCCCAAAAGGTCTAGACCCCTACAGGTCTAACGTTGTCTCTATTTTCCAGGTCTAGACCCCTACAGGTCTAATGTTGTCTCTATTCTCCAGGTCTAGACCCCTACAGGTCTAATGTTGTCTCTATTCTCCAGGTCTAGACCCCTACAGGTCTAATGTTGTCTCTATTTTCCAGGTCTAGACCCCTACAGGTCTAATGTTGTCTCTATTCTCCAGGTCTAGACCCCTACAGGTCTAATGTTGTCTCTATTCTCCAGGTCTGGACCCCTACAGGTCTAATGTTGTCTCTATTCTCCAGGTCTGGACCCCTACAGGTCTAATGTTGTCTCTATTCTCCAGGTCTGGACCCCTACAGGTCTAATGTTGTCTCTATTTTCCAGGTCTGGACCCCTACAGGTCTAATGTTGTCTCTATTCTCCAGGTCTGGACCCCTACAGGTCTAATGTTGTCTCTATTCTCCAGGTCTAGACCCCTACAGGTCTAACGTTCTCTCTATTCTCCAGGTCTAGACCCCTACAGGTCTAACGTTGTCTCTATTCTCCAGGTCTGGACCCCTACAGGTCTAACGTTCTCTCTATTCTCCAGGTCTAGACCACTACAGGCCAGAGGTGTTTGAACACAGCAAGCGTCTCCTCCTCCACCTCCTCATCGCTTTATCCTGCAACAACAACTTCCAGGTATTTCTATTTATTATGGATCCCCATTAGTTCCTGCCAAGACAGCAGCTACTCTTCCTGGGGTTTATTATGAATTCCCATTAGTTCCTAACAAGGCACCAGCTACTCTTCCTGGGGTTTATTATGGATCCCCATTCGTTCCTGCCAAGACAGCAGCTACTCTTCCTGGGGTTTATTATGAATTCCCATTAGTTCCTGCCAAGTCAGCAGCTACTCTTCCTGGGGTTTATTATGGATCCCCATTAGTTCCAGCTTATCTTCCTGGGGTTTATTATGGATCCCCATTAGTTCCAGCTACTCTTCCTGGGGTTTATTATGGATCCCCATTAGTTCCAGCTTATCTTCCTGGGGTCCAGCCAAATTAAGGCAGTTATACATTGTTTTTTAACCTAACAATACATTCACTGTGAAATGTTGGGCCCAACGTAGCAAAACGTTTTCCAATGGGAAGCTTTGGCACAAGAGAGGAATAAGACCAGCATGTTTTTATGGTTGTGTGTAAGATTGTCTGAGTGGTTGTGTGTTTTAGATTCATAGCGTGCGTGTGTGGGTGGTTGTGTGTGAGAAGTTATTTATTGTCTGTAAAACATCCGTGTGTTACCAGGTCATAGCCTCTGTGCTGCTGCTCACCAGAGAGATCAGTGACAACAAAACACTCACCATCAAATCCAGCTATCAGCCAGAGTACCAGTACTCAGGTAACACACACACACACACACACACACACACTAGAGGCATCAACAAAGACATTTGTGGTTAGAGAACGCAGTACTTCAGCATGACCATGTAGTAACAACTCTGTCCGTTCTGTTCAGAATCATCAGCAAGGATCGTATTTAACACTAACCAGTTTTGCCGGTACACCTGTTCATCTCTGCTGTTCACTTCCTGCTTCCTGTCAGGTGGTCCCGACTTCCTGCGGGAGTGGCAGGCGTCCCCGGTGGCTGACTCTGGCATGAGCTCCTCCTCCAACTCTTCTTCTGCCAGTCTTGGCGGCGGCAGCACGGGGGGCAGTGTGGGTAACCTGCCCATGGTAACCCCCGACGACCTGGAGGACCTAGAGGACACGGCCAGTGAGGCGGACAACAAGACCAACAAACTGATAGAGTTCCTAACTACCAGGTACACACAGACACAGGCACGCATGCTCACACACACATAATGAGAGAGAGAGAGAGAGACACCCTCACACACACACACAATCACAAACACTTAAGACTGAAACGATGCCGACATTTCAAGTTAAATCTAATTTTCTTAGTCACATGCGGAATACAACAGGTGTAGTAGACCCTACAGTGAAATGCTTAATTACGAGCCCCTCAACAGTGCCGTTTCAAAAAATATGGATAAGAATAAGAGATAAAAGTAATTAAAGAGCAGCAGTAAAAATTTACAATATTTTCAAGGTAGAGGTCGACCGATTATGATTTTTCAACGCCAATACCGATTATTGGAGGACCAAAAAAAGCGGATACCGATTAATCGGACGATTTTTAATAATGACAATTACAACAATACTGAATGAACACTTATTTTAACTTAATATAATACATCAATAAAATCAATTTAGCCTCAAATAAATAATGAAACATGTTCAATTTGGTTTAAATAATGCAAAAACAAAGTGTTGGAGAAGAAAATAAAAGTGCAATATGTGCCATCTAAGAAAGCTAACGTGTCAGTTCTTTGCTCAGAACATGAGAACATATGAAAGCTGGTGGTACCTTTTAACATGAGTCTTCAATATTCCCAGGTAAGAAGTTTTAGGTTGTAGTTAATATAGGAATTATAGGACTATTTCTCTCAATACCATTTGTATTTCATATACCTTTGACTATTGGATGTTCTTATAGGCACTTTAGTATTGCCAGTGTAACAGTATAGCTTCCGTCCCTCTCCTCGCTCCTACCTGGGCTCGAACCAGGAACACAATGACAACAGCCACCCTCGAAGCAGCGTTACCCATGCAGAGCAAGGGGAACAACTACTCCAAGTCTGAGCGAGTGACATTTGAAACGCAATTAGCGCGCACCCCGCTAACTAGCTAGCCATTTCACATCGGTTACAACAGCCTAATCTCGTGAGTTGATAGGCTTAAAATAGTCATAAACAGCGCTGTGCTTGCGAAGAGCTGCTGGCAAAATGCACGAAAGTGCTGTTTGAATGAATGCTTACAAGTCTGCTGGTGCCTACCATCGCTCAGTCAGACTGCTCTATCAAATCATAGACTTAATTATAACATAATAACACACAGAAATGTGAGCCTTAGGTCATTAATATGGTCCAATCTGGAAACTATCATCTCGAAAACAAGACTCAAACAAGACATTTATTCTTTCAATGAAATACGGAACCGTTCCGTATTTTATCTAATGGGTGGCATCCATCAGGATTTATTTTAGCTAAATATGCAGGTTTAAAAATATATACTTCTGTGTATTGATTTTAAGAAAGGCATTGGTGTTTATGGTTAGGTACACGTTGGAGCAACGACAGTCCTTTTTCGCGAATGCGCACTGCATCGATTATATGCATAAGTTTAATGCTAGCTAGCAACTTACCTTGGCTTCTTACTGTATTCGCGTAACAGGCGGGCTCCTTGTGAGGCAAGCCATAGTCCGGGTTGCCGTTTGACTAGATGTTCAGGAGTCTTATTGCTTTGGGGGTAGAAGTTGTTTAGAAGCCTCTTGGACCTAGACTTGGCGCTCCGGTACAGAGGTCCTGGATGGAAGGAAGCTTGGCCCCAGTGATGTACTGGGCTGTACGCACTACCCTCTGTAGCGCTTTGCGGTCGGAGGCCGAGCAGTTGCCACACCAGGCAGTGATGCTCTCGATGGTGCAGCTGTAAAACCTTTTGAGGATCTGAAGACCCATACCAAATCTTTTCAGTCTCCTGAAGGGGAATAGGTTTTGTCGTGCCCGCTTCACGACAGTCTTGGTGTGTTTGGACCATGTTAGTTTGTTGGTGATGTGGACGTCAAGGAACTTGGAGTTCTCAACCTGCTCCACTACAGACCCGTCGATGAGAATGGGGGTGTGCTTGGTCCTCTTTTCCCTGTAGTCCACAATCATCTCCTTAGTCTTGATCACGTTTAGGGAGAGGTTGTTGTCCTGGCACCACACTGCCAGGTCTCTAACCTCCTCCCTATAGGCTGTCTCATTGTTGTCGGTGATCAGTCCTACCACATTTGTGTCATCGGCAAATGTAATGATGGTGTTGGAGTCGTGCCTGGCCGTGCAGTCGTGAGTGAACAGGGAGTACAGGAGAGGACTGAGTATGCACCCCTGAGGGGCCCCTGTTTTGAGGCTCAGCGTGGCAGATGTGTTGTTACCTACCCGTACCACCTGGGGGCGGCCCATTTGTGTATCTGTGAGAGTGTGTGCATATGGAGCAGTGGTTGTCACCTGTGTGCAGTGTGTCCGTAGGTGCATGTGTGTGTTTGTGTGTGTAACCTGTGTGTGGTGGTGTGATGGTGGTGGGTACACAGTGCCTGGAGTACTGTTCTCTCCATACTCAGAGCGTTTGGCCCGCTGTGGGTCCACGAAGACATCACTCCTAAGAACCCCAACTGTAAGAGCTCTGACCAGCTGTCCAACTTCCTCCGACACGTCATCTCTGTCTTCAAGGAGTCCAAGTCAGGTAACACACCAACAGATAACTTTATTATGAATAACTCAAACCATCTTTTTGATTTAAAAATATATATTTTTAAGCATTTTATTGTGTGATGTCTCTAAATGTTGTCTGTCACTAGCTGCACCATTTCACCAAGTAACATTCAGAGTATTAATGTAGTTGGTGAATAAAGGTGGTTCTAATACTTGTTTTATCACTCATTTGAAGCACTTTTGTTGTTCCTGAAGCCACATCACCTCTTATGGAGCTTATAGCCTGGTTCCTCTCTAGGTTTCTTCCTAGGTTCTGGCCTTTCTAGGGAGTTTTTCCTAGCCACCGTGCTTCTACACCTGCATTGCTTGTTGTTTGGGGTTTTTAGGTTGGGTTTCTGTACAGCTCTTTATGACATCAGCTGATGTAAGAAGGGCTTTATAAATACATTTGATTATAAATACATTTCATTTATTGATATGATGTCATACAAGAGGCCTGTGCCCAGATTCACAAAACCGTCTTAAGAAGCAATATAGACTTAAGAAGAAAGTTAAGCAAAGTTGCTATTCTTCAAAAAGGTTATTGGAAATGTTCTTGTGCTATTTCTTATGTTTCTCCTTAATCAAAAAGTTAAGAAGAAATTTGATTCTTAAATAAAATGATTGGATTTGTTCTTAATTCCAAGATAGCTAAACCCTCGTGTTAAACTCTGGGCAGTGAGAGAAAAATCTCATGAAAGCAATTGAACCTGTTTAATTCATTCACAAACTTCATTTACAAACTGAGTAATCTCAGTAGGAAATATGCTAACATGATTACTGTTGTTAGCTAGATAGCTAGCTAAACCGGTTGCCTAGCAACAAACATTTTAAGAAGTTTTGTATGAAGATATTTGAGGAGTTCGTAAGATAATTATTAAATCTTAAGATATTGTGGAGGAATTGTGCTTACGAACTATCTTATGAACTTCTTATTTTATTTTTATTAAGAACCTTAAGAAGTGTTTTGTGAATCTGGGCCCAGGAAATGAAGTATCTGGAGAATCATGACATCTTGTCAAATTATTTTTCTTTATTGGTCAGATTTCCACCTTGAACAGCAGTTGAGTGATGTAGCGTTGCAGACCGCTCTGTGCAGCTCGTCTCGTCACTACGCTGGGCGGAGCTTCCAGATATTCAGAGCTCTCAAACAGCCAATCAACGCTCACGCTGTATCCGACCTGCTCTCACGATTGGTGGAGGTGGTGGGAGAGCACGGGGACGAGGTGCAGGTATGTGTATCAGTGTGTGTTTGTACCTAACGTTAGTGTGTGTGTGTGTGTGTGTGTGTGTGTGTGTGTGTGTGTGTGTGTGTGTGTGTGTGTGTGTGTGCGCGCGCGCGCTCCAGGGCCATGTGGTCGAGGTAACAAATCAAATGGTATTTGTAACATGCGCTAAATACAACAGGTGTAGGTAGACCTTACCGTGAAATGCTTACTTACAAGCCCTTAACCAACAATGCAGTTCAAGAAATAGAAACAAGACATTTATTCTTTCAATGAAATACGGAACCGTTCCGTATTTTATCTAATGGGTGGCATCCATCAGGATTTATTTTAGCTAAATATGCAGGTTTAAAAATATATACTTCTGTGTATTGATTTTAAGAAAGGCATTGGTGTTTATGGTTAGGTACACGTTGGAGCAACGACAGTCCTTTTTCGCGAATGCGCACTGCATCGATTATATGCATAAGTTTAATGCTAGCTAGCAACTTACCTTGGCTTCTTACTGTATTCGCGTAACAGGCGGGCTCCTTGTGAGGCAAGCCATAGTCCGGGTTGCCGTTTGACTAGATGTTCAGGAGTCTTATTGCTTTGGGGGTAGAAGTTGTTTAGAAGCCTCTTGGACCTAGACTTGGCGCTCCGGTACCGAGGTCCTGGATGGAAGGAAGCTTGGCCCCAGTGATGTACTGGGCTGTACGCACTACCCTCTATATATAGTACCTGTACTGAGTCAATGTGGAGGCTATATACAGGGGGTACATGTACTGAGTCAATGTGGAGGCTATATACAGGGGGTACATGTACTGAGTCAATGTGGAGACTATATACAGGGGGTACATGTACTGAGTCAATGTGGAGGCTATATACAGGGTGTACTGGTACTGAGTCAATGTGGAGCCAATATACAGGGGGTACCGGTACTGAGACAATGTGGAGGCTATATACAGGGGGTACATGTACTGAGTCAATGTGGAGGCTATATACAGGGGGTACTGAGTCAATGTGGAGGCTATATACAGGGGGTACATGTACTGAGTCAATGTGGAGGCTATATACAGGGGGTACCTGTACTGAGTCAATGTGGAGGCTATATACAGGGGGTACCGGTACTGAGACAATGTGGAGGCTATATACAGGGGGTACATGTACTGAGTCAATGTGGAGGCTATATACAGGGGGTACCGGTACTGAGACAATGTGGAGGCTATATACAGGGGGTACTGAGTCAATGTGGAGGCTATATACAGGGGGTACTGAGTCAATGTGGAGGCTATATACAGGGGGTACATGTACTGAGTCAATGTGGAGGCTATATACAGGGGGTACCTGTACTGAGTCAATGTGGAGGCTATATACAGGGGGTACCGGTACTGAGACAATGTGGAGGCTATATACAGGGGGTACATGTACTGAGTCAATGTGGAGGCTATATACAGGGGGTACCGGTACTGAGACAATGTGGAGGCTATATACAGGGGGTACATGTACTGAGTCAATGTGGAGGCTATATACAGGGGGTACTGAGTCAATGTGGAGGCTATATACAGGGGGTACATGTACTGAGTCAATGTGGAGGCTATATACAGGGGGTACCTGTACTGAGTCAATGTGGAGGCTATATACAGGGGGTACCGGTACTGAGACAATGTGGAGGCTATATACAGGGGGTACATGTACTGAGTCAATGTGGAGGCTATATACAGGGGGTACCGGTACTGAGACAATGTGGAGGCTATATACAGGGGGTACCGGTACAGAGTCAATGTGGAGCCAATATACAGGGGGTACCGGTACTGAGTCAATGTGGAGGCTATATACAGGGGGTACTGAGACAATGTGGAGGCTATATACAGGGGGTACATGTACTGAGTCAATGTGGAGGCTATATACAGGGGGTACCTGTACTGAGTCAATGTGGAGGCTATATACAGGGGGTACCAGTACAGAGTCAATGTGGAGCCAATATACAGGGGGTACCGGTACTGAGTCAATGTGGAGGCTATATACAGGGGGTACTGAGACAATGTGGAGGCTATATACAGGGGGTACATGTACTGAGTCAATGTGGAGGCTATATACAGGGGGTACCTGTACTGAGTCAATGTGGAGGCTATATACAGGGGGTACCGGTACTGAGACAATGTGGAGGCTATATACAGGGGGTACCTGTACTGAGTCAATGTGGAGGCTATATACAGGGGGTACCTGTACCAAGTCAATGTGGAGACTATATACAGGGGGTACCTGTACCAAGTCAATGTGGAGGCTGTATACAGGGGGGTAGCGGTACAGAGTCAATGTGGAGGCTATATACAAGGGGTACCAGTACAGAGTCAATGTGGAGGCTATATACAGGGGGGTACCTGTACAGAGTCAATGTGGAGGCTATATACAGGGGGTACCTGTACAGAGTCAATGTGGAGGCTATATACAGGGGGGTACTGGTACAGAGACAATGTGGACGCTATATACAGGGGGGTACCTGTACAGAGTCAATGTGCAGGCTATATACAGGGGGTACCGGTACAGAGTCAATGTGGAGGCTATATACAGGGGGTACCAGTACAGAGTCAATGTGGAGGCTATATACAGGGGGTACAGGTACAGAGTCAATGTGGAGGCTATATACAGGGGGTACCGGTACCGAGTCAATGTGCAAGGGTACATATTAGTCGAGGTAATTTGTAAAGTGACTATGCATAGATAATAAACAGTGAGTAGAAGCAGTGTAAAAACAAAGGTAAAGTAATGTCTGTGTTACAAGGCTATGTGATGGAGGTAACAGTAATGTCTGTGTTCCAGGGCTATGTGATGGAGGTAACAGTCATGTCTGTGTTCCAGGGCTATGTGATGGAGGTAACAGTAATGTCTGTGTTCCAGGGCTATGTGATGGAGGTAACAGTCATGTCTGTGTTCCAGGGCTATGTGATGGAGGTAACAGTAATGTCTGTGTTCCAGGGCTATGTGATGGAGGTAACAGTCATGTCTGTGTTCCAGGGCTATGTGATGGAGGTAACAGTAATGTCTGTGTTCCAGGGCTATGTGATGGAGGTAACAGTCATGTCTGTGTTCCAGGGCTATGTGATGGAGGTAACAGTCATGTCTGTGTTCCAGGGCTATGTGATGGAGGTAACTGTAATATCTGTGTTCCAGGGCTATGTGATGGAGGTAACTGTAATATCTGTGTTCCAGGGCTATGTGATGGAGGTAACAGTAATGTCTTTGTTCCAGGGCTATGTGATGGAGGTGTTGCTGACTCTAGAATCCGTGGTGGTGAACCTGGCTGAGTGTCTGAAGAACAGTGATCTGATGGCTGCTCTGACCAGGTAGGAGTTCTATTTCACCCCTCTACACTTTCACTTTCATTCATCTGCTGTTCATCATGCAGATATGTTGACTTTATGTTACAGTCTTTATGTTACAGTCTTTATGTTACAGTCTTTATGTTACAGTCTTTATGTTACAGTCTTTATGTTACAGTCTTTATGTTACAGTCTTTATGTTACAGTCTTTATGTTACAGTCTTTATGTTACAGTCTTTATGTTACAGTCTTTATGTTACAGTCTTTATGTTACAGTCTTTATGTTACAGTCTTTATGTTACAGTCTTTGTTACAGTCTTTATGTTACAGTCTTTATGTTACAGACTTTATGTTACAGTCTTTATGTTACAGTCTTTATGTTACAGTCTTTATGTTACAGTCTTTATGTTACAGTCTTTATGTTACATTCTTTATGTTACAGTCTTTATGTTATAGTCTTTATGTTACAGTCTTTGTTAGTCTTTATGTTAGTCTTTATGTTACAGTCTTTGTTAGTCTTTATGTTACAGTCTTTATGTTACAGTCTTTATGTTATAGTCTTTATGTTACAGTCTTTGTTAGTCTTTATGTTAGTCTTTATGTTACAGTCTTTGTTAGTCTTTATGTTACAGTCTTTATGTTACAGTCTTTGTTAGTCTTTATGTTACAGTCTTTATGTTACAGTCTTTATGTTACAGACTTTATGTTACAGTCTTTATGTTACAGTCTTTATGTTAGTCTTTAAGTTACAGTCTTTGTTAGTCTTTATGTTAGTCTTTATGTTACAGTCTTTATGTTACAGTCTTTGTTAGTCTTTATGTTAGTCTTTATGTTACAGTCTTTGTTAGTCTTTATGTTACAGTCTTTATGTTACAGTCTTTGTTAGTCTTTATGTTAGTCTTTAAGTTACAGTCTTTATGTTACAGTCTTTATGTTACAGTCTTTATGTTACAGTCTTTATGTTACAGTCTTTATGTTACAGTCTTTATGTTACAGTCTTTATGTTACAGTCTTTATGTTAGTCTTTAAGTTACAGTCTTTGTTAGTCTTTATGTTAGTCTTTATGTTACAGTCTTTATGTTACAGTCTTTATGTTACAGTCTTTATGTTACAGTCTTTGTTAGTCTTTATGTTACAGTCTTTATGTTACAGTCTTTGTTAGTCTTTATGTTACAGTCTTTATGTTACAGTCTTTATGTTACAGTCTTTGTTAGTCTTTATGTTACAGTCTTTATGTTACAGTCTTTGTTAGTCTTTATGTTACAGTCTTTATGTTACAGTCTTTTGCCTTCAACAAGTCATCTGAATCAGCATAGGCAATAGCCTACTTAGACAGTTGGTTTAGTTAACAGTATGGTCAACTATTCACTCTAGCTTTGTTCTTTCTAACCCCTCTGTAGGACCTCCTCCCCAGACTTCTTGACCAATGAGAAGCTTGAGAAGCAGTTTAACAGGAAGAGCACTGGCCAGCTCAACCTGCCGGGGGTGGGGCTTAGCGGCCTCTCAGCCGAACGCAGCCGACACCAGCGGTCCTATTCTGTACCCAAAAAGTTTGGTGAGAGCGGCAACCAATCACACGATCCGCCTCGCAGCGCTACCCTCGACCGCATCCAGGCCTGCACCAATCACGGCCTGGGCCGGCCCGGACGGAGTATACACGCCTCCTCGGCGTCGACTAATCGAATTGATCCTAGCGTGCTGTCTGATCCTGCCCACGTGTCCCATCCTTCGTCCCTATTGGCTACGGTGTTCTGGGTGGCGGTGTCACTCATGGAGTCAGATTTTGAGTTTGAGTATCAGATGTCCCTCAGGCTGGTCCACAAGCTGCTGTCTAAGGTGGGTCGTGTAAACATGGTCCACAAGTTACTGTCTAAGGTGGGTCGTGTAAACATGGTCCAGAAGCTGCTGTCTAAGGTGGGTCGTGTAAACATGGTCCACAAGCTACTGTCTAAGGTGGGTCGTGTAAACATGGTCCACAAGCTACTGTCTAAGGTGGGTCGTGTAAACATGGTCCACAAGCTACTGTCTAAGGTGGGTCGTGTAAACATGGTCCACAAGCTACTGTCTAAGGTGGGTCGTGTAAACATGGTCCACAAGCTACTGTCTAAGGTGGGTCATGTAAACATGGTCCACAAGCTGCTGTCTAAGGTGGGTTGTGTAAACATGGTCCACAAGCTACTGTCTAAGGTGGGTCGTGTAAACATGGTCCACAAGCTACTGTCTAAGGTGGGTCGTGTAAACATGGTCCACAAGCTGCTGTCTAAGGTGGGTCGTGTAAACATGGTCCAGAAGCTGCTGTCTAAGGTGGGTCGTGTAAACATGGTCCACAAGCTGCTGTCTAAGGTGGGTCGTGTAAACATGGTCCACAAGCTGCTGTCTAAGGTGGGTCGTGTAAACATGGTCCACAAGCTGCTGTCTAAGGTGGGTCGTGTAAACATGGTCCACAAGCTACTGTCTAAGGTGGGTCGTGTAAACATGGTCCACAAGCTACTGTCTAACGTGGGTCGTGTTAACATGGTCCACAAGCTACTGTCTAAGGTGGGTCGTGTAAACATTGTCCACAAGCTACTGTCTAAGGTGGGTTGTGTAAACATGGTCCACAAGCTACTGTCTAAGGTGGGTCGTGTAAACATGGTCCACAAGCTACTGTCTAAGGTGGGTCGTGTAAACATGGTCCACAAGCTGCTGTCTAAGGTGGGTCGTGTAAACATGGTACACAAGCTACTGTCTAAGGTGGGTCGCTTAAACATGGTCCACAAGCTACTGTCTAAGGTGGGTCGTGTAAACATGGCATAATACATGATAATTGGTAAATCAAACTGTACATTTGAGTGTCATATTTCACTACACCTGTAAACAAGCTGCTGTCTAAAGTGCTATGGGTTTTGTAATATAAATGTAATGATAATGCAATGGCTTTATCCACAAGTTACTGCCAAAGGTTGATAATACATGTGATAAGAATGTACCCTGTACATACGTAGAGAACTCTAAAGTTAAACCGGAACTCCATTTCCCAGGTGCCCCTGGACCGGGCTGAGAACCGTGAGCGTTTGGAGAAGCTGCAGGCCCAGCTGAGATGGAGTGGTTTTTCTGGACTACAACAGCTGTTGTTAAAGGGCTTCACCTCCCAGACGACCTCTGACCTCACCCTGCAACTCTTCTGTCAGCTCACACCTGTCTCACGAGTCCCCGTGGTCGACACATCACAGGCTATAGGTACGTATTGATTAGTCAGTCTGTCAATCAATCAATCTATCAATTAATCAAGGACTAGACCATAACGAAACAATCCCATTGGGTAAAAGATGTAGAGAGATACATGTAGGATGTACAGCTGGAGGCTAAACACTGACATTTACCCTCGGTGACATTTACAAAAAACAAGGGAGGAAGAAGAGGGAACAAATTGCATCTGACATAACACACACTGAATGACCAGTATAACCCTCTACCCTGCTGGTATAGACCAGTATAACCCCCTACCCTGCTGGTATAGACCAGTATAACCCCCTACCCTGCTGGTATAGACCAGTATAACCCCCTACCCTGCTGGTATAGACCAGTATAACCCTCTACCCTCCAGATATAGACCAGTATAACCCCTACCCTGCTGGTATAGACCAGTATAGCCCTCTACCCTCCAGATATAGACCAGTATAACCCCCTACCCTGCTGGTATAGACCAGTATAACCCTCTACCCTCCAAATATAGACCAGTATAACCCCCTACCCTGCTGGTATAGACCAGTATAGCCCTCTACCCTCCAGATATAGACCAGTATAACCCTCTACCCTGCTGGTATAGACCAGTATAGCCCTCTACCCTGCTGGTATAGACCAGTATAACCCCCTACCCTGCTGGTATAGACCAGTATAACCCTCTACCCTGCTGGTATAGACCAGTATAACCCTCTACCCTCCAGGTATAGACCAGTATAACTCCCTACCCTGCTGGTATAGACCAGTATAACCCCCTACCCTGCTGGGATAGACCAGTATAACCCTCTACCCTCCAGGTATATACCAGTATAACCCCCTACCCTGCTGGTATAGACCAGTATAACCCTCTACCCTGCTGGTATAGACCAGTATAGCCCTCTACCCTGCTGGTATAGACCAGTATAACCCTCTACCCTGCTGGTATAGACCAGTATAGCCCTCTACCCTGCTGGTATAGACCAGTATAGCCCCCTACCCTGCTGGTATAGACCAGTATAACTCCCTACCCTGCTGGGATAGACCAGTATAACCCTCTACCCTCCAGGTATATACCAGTATAACCCCCTACCCTGCTGGTATAGACCAGTATAACCCTCTACCCTGCTGGTATAGACCAGTATAGCCCTCTACCCTGCTGGTATAGACCAGTATAACCCTCTACCCTGCTGGTATAGACCAGTATAGCCCTCTACCCTGCTGGTATAGACCAGTATAGCCCTCTACCCTGCAGATATAGACCAGTATAACCCTCTACCCTGCTGGTATAGACCAGTATAGCCCCCTACCCTGCTGGTATAGACCAGTATAGCCCTCTACCCTGCTGGTATAGACCAGTATAGCCCCCTACCCTGCTGGTATAGACCAGTATAACGCCCTACCCTCCAGATATAGACCAGTATAACCCTCTACCCTGCTGGTATAGACCAGTATAACCCCCTACCCTGCTGGTATAGACCAGTATAACCCCCTACCCTGCTGGTATAGACCAGTATAGCCCCCTACCCTGCTGGTATAGACCAGTATAACCCCCTACCCTGCTGGTATAGACTAGTATAACCCCCTACCCTGCTGGTATAGACCATTATAGCCCCCTACCCTGCTGGTATAGACCAGTATAGCCCCTCTACCCTCCAGGTATAGACCAGTATAACCCCCTACCCTGCTGGTATAGACCAGTATAACCCTCTACCCTCCAGGTATAGACCAGTATAACCCTCTACCCTCCAGGTATAGACCAGTATAGCCCCTCTTCCCTCCAGGTATAGACCAGTATAACCCTCTACCCTCCAGGTATAGACCAGTATAACCGCCTACCCTGCTGGTATTGACCAGTATAGCCCTCTACCCTCCAGGTATAGACCAGTATAGCCCCCCTACCCTGCTGGTATAGACCAGTATAGCCCTCTACCCTGCTGGTATAGACCAGTATAACCCTCTACCCTCCAGATATAGACCAGTATAACCCTCTACCCTGCTGGTATAGACCATTATAATCCCCTACCCTGCTGGTATAGACCAGTATAGCCCCTCTTCCCTCCAGGTATAGACCAGTATAACCCTCTACCCTCCAGGTATAGACCAGTATAACCCCCTACCCTGCTGGTATTGACCAGTATAGCCCTCTACCCTCCAGGTATAGACCAGTATAACCCTCTACCCTCCAGGTATAGACCAGTATAACTCCCTACCCTGCTGGTATAGACCAGTATAACCCTCTACCCTCCAGGTATAGACCAGTATAACCCTCTACCCTCCAGATATAGACCAGTATAACCCTCTACCCTCCAGGTATAGACCAGTATAACCCCCTACCCTGCTGGTATAGACCAGTATAACCCTCTACCCTCCAGGTATAGACCAGTATAACCCTCTACCCTACAGATATAGACCAGTATAACCCTCTACCCTCCTGGTATAGACCAGTATAACCCTCTTCCCTCCAGGTATAGACCAGTATAACCCCCTACCCTCCAGGTATAGACCAGTATAACCCTCTACCCTCCAGGTATATACCAGTATAACCCTCTACCCTGCTGGTATAGACCAGTATAGCCCTCTACCCTCCAGATATAGACCAGTATAACTCCCTACCCTGCTGGTATAGACCAGTATAGCCCTCTACCCTGCTGGTATAGACCAGTATAGCCCCCTACCCTGCTGGTATAGACCAGTATAACCCTCTACCCTGCTGGTATAGACCAGTATAGCCCCCTACCCTGCTGGTATAGACCAGTATAACCCCCTACCCTGCTGGTATAGACCAGTATAACCCCCTACCCTGCTGGTATAGACCAGTATAGCCCCCTACCCTGCTGGTATAGACCAGTATAACCCCCTACCCTGCTGGTATAGACCATTATAGCCCCCTACCCTGCTGGTATAGACCAGTATAGCCCCTTTTCCCTCCAGGTATAGACCAGTATAACCCTCTACCCTCCAGGTATAGACCAGTATAACCCCCTACCCTGCTGGTAAAGACCAGTATAACCCTCTACCCTCCAGGTATAGACCAGTATAACCCTCTACCCTCCAGGTATAGACCAGTATAACCCCCTACCCTGCTGGTATAGACCAGTATAACCCTCTACCCTCCAGGTATAGACCAGTATAACCCTCTACCCTGCTGGTATAGACCAGTATAACCCTCTACCCTCCAGGTATAGCCCCCTACCCTCCAGGTATAGACCAGTATAACCCTCTACCCTCCAGGTATAGACCAGTATAACCCTCTACCCTCCAGATATAGACCAGTATAACCCTCTACCCTCCAGGTATAGACCAGTATAACCCTCTACCCTGCTGGTATAGACCAGTATAACCCCCTACCCTCCAGGTATAGCCCCCTACCCTCCAGGTATAGACCAGTATAACCCTCTACCCTCCAGATATAGACCAGTATAACCCTCTACCCTCCAGATATAGACCAGTATAACCCTCTACCCTCCAGATATAGACCAGTATAACCCTCTAACCTCCAGGTATAGACCAGTATAACCCTCTACCCTCCAGGTATAGACCAGTATAACCCCCTACCCTGCTGGTATAGACCAGTATAACCCTCTACCCTCCAGATATAGACCAGTATAACCCCCTACCCTGCTGGTATAGACCAGTATAGCCCTCTACCCTCCAGATATAGACCAGTATAACCCCCTACCCTGCTGGTATAGACCAGTATAGCCCTCTACCCTCCAGATATAGACCAGTATAACCCCCTACCCTGCTGGTATAGACCAGTATAACCCTCTACCCTCCAGATATAGACCAGTATAACCCCCTACCCTGCTGGTATAGACCAGTATAGCCCTCTACCCTGCTGGTATAGACCAGTATAACCCCCTACCCTGCTGGTATAGACCAGTATAACCCTCTACCCTGCTGGTATAGAGCAGTATAACCCCCTACCCTGCTGGTATAGACCAGTATAACCCTATACCCTCCAGGTATAGACCAGTATAACCCCCTACCCTGCTGGTATAGACCAGTATAACCCTCTACCCTGCTGGTATAGACCAGTATAGCCCTCTACCCTGCTGGTATAGACCAGTATAGCCCCCTACCCTGCTGGTATAGACCAGTATAGCCCCCTACCCTGCTGGTATAGACCAGTATAACCCCCCCTACCCTGCTGGTATAGACTAGTATAACCCCCTACCCTGCTGGTATAGACCATTATAGCCCCCTACCCTGCTGGTATAGACCAGTATAGCCCTCTACCCTCCAGATATAGACCAGTATAACCCTCTACCCTCCAGATATAGACCAGTATAACCCTCTACCCTCCAGATATAGACCAGTATAACCCTCTAACCTCCAGATATAGACCAGTATAACCCCCTACCCTCCGTGGGCAGGTATAGAGCTCTCCTATTCAAATCTAAGAGAACAGCTTCTGGTTTTGTGCCCAACATCCATCAAACTCATGAAGTTTGAATTTGTATATACCTTGGGATTTGTTTGTATATATGTGTATATATCTTGGGATGTGTTTGTATGTTGGTTTATATATCTTGGGATGTGTTTGTATGTTGGTTTATATATCTTGGGATGTGTTTGTATATATGTTAATATATCTTGGGTTTGCATAGAACCCTTCTAATTCTTAATACTGTAGCCTACATGTGTTGTTATGTGTCTTGTGTGTACCTCTCTCTCTCTCTCTCTCTACCACTCTCTCCTATCCATCTCTCTCCTATCCATCTCTCTCCTATCCATCTCTCTCCTATCCATCTCTCTCCTATCCATCTCTCTCCCTCTCTAGGTTTTCCCCTGAATGTGCTGTGTCTCTTGCCTCATCTTGTGCAACACTTTGGCCACCCCACTCAGTTCTGCAAGGAGAGCGCTGAGAGGATCGCACAGGTAAAATACATTTCAAATGGTCTTACGTTTATAGTGTTGTTCCTGTTGCAGTTAAAGAGTCTGTTTCATTGTCTTAGATCGTTGTCCAGCTTCTCTGTTGTTTACCACAGAGTTACATCTACTCCATCAGTTCCGTAGCTTCCTGTTTCTCTCCCCCTCCCCCCAGGTATGTCTGGAGGAGAAGAACACCAAGCTGTCTCACCTGGCCCATGTGATGACCCTGTATAAGAACAGGTCGTACACGCGGGACCCCTTCTCCTGGGTCAGCGTCGTGTGTCGCTATCTCCACGAGGCCTTCGCTGACATCACGCTCAACATGGTCACCTACATGGCTGAGGTGAGCATCACGCTCAACATGGTCACCTACATGGCTGAGGTGAGCATCACGCTCAACATGGTCACCTACATGGCTGAGGTGAGCATCACACTCAACATGGTCACCTACATGGCTGAGGTGAGCCTCACACTCAAGATGGCTGAGGTGAGCATCACACTCAACATGGTCACCTACATGGCTGAGGTGAGCCTCACACTCAACATGGCTGAGGTGAGCATCACACTCAACATGGCCACCTACATGGCTGAGGTGAGCATCACACTCAACATGGCCACCTACATGGCTGAGGTGAGCATCACACTCAACATGGCCACCTACATGGCTGAGGTGAGCATCACACTCAACATGGCCACCTACATGGCTGAGGTGAGCCTCACACTCAACTTGGCCACCTACATGGCTGAGGTGAGCATCACACTCAACATGGCCACCTACATGGCTGAGGTGAGCATCACACTCAACATGGCCACCTACATGGCTGAGGTGAGCCTCACACTCAACTTGGCCACCTACATGGCTGAGGTGAGCCTCTCACTCAACATGGGCACCTACATGGCTGAGGTGAGCATCACACTCAACATGGCCACCTACATGGCTGAGGTGAGCATCACACTCAACATGGCCACCTACATGGCTGAGGTGAGCCTCACACTCAACATGGCTGAGGTGAGCATCACACTCAACATGGCCACCTACATGGCTGAGGTGAGCCTCACACTCAACATGGCTGAGGTGAGCATCACACTCAACATGGTCACCTACATGGCTGAGGTGAGCCTCACACTCAAAATGGCCACCAACATGGCTGAGGTGAGCATCACACTCAACTTGGCCACCTACATGGCTGAGGTGAGCATCACACTCAACATGGCCACCTACATGGCTGAGGTGAGCATCACACTCAACATGGCCACCTACATGGCTGAGGTGAGCCTCACACTCAACTTGGCCACCTACATGGCTGAGGTGAGCCTCTCACTCAACATGGGCACCTACATGGCTGAGGTGAGCATCACACTCAACATGGCCACCTACATGGCTGAGGTGAGCATCACACTCAACATGGCCACCTACATGGCTGAGGTGAGCCTCACACTCAACATGGCTGAGGTGAGCATCACACTCAACATGGCTGAGGTGAGCATCACACTCAACATGGTCACCTACATGGCTGAGGTGAGCCTCACACTCAACATGGCTGAGGTGAGCATCACACTCAACATGGCCACCTACATGGCTCAGGTGAGCATCACACTCAACATGGCCACCAACATGGCTGAGGTGAGCATCACACTCAACTTGGCCACCTACATGGCTGAGGTGAGCATCACACTCAACATGGCCACCTACATACCTGAGGTGAGCATCACACTCAACATGGCCACCTGCATACCTGAGGTGAGCATCACACTCAACATGGCTGAGGTGAGCATCACACTCAACATGGCCACCTACATACCTGAGGTGAGCATCACACTCAACATGGTCACCTACATACCTGAGGTGAGCATCACACTCAACAGGGCCACCTACATGGCTGAGGTGAGCATCACACTCAACAGGGCCACCTACATGGCTGAGGTGAGCATCACACTCAACAGGGCCACCTACATACCTGAGGTGAGCATCACACTCAACAGGGCCACCTACATGACTGAGGTGAGCATCACACTCAACATGGTCACCTATGTGGCTACATGGAAAAGGCTTTAAATTCACCAATATGCACATTTCCACCCAGTGTTACAAATACCTTTATCAGTCTGAGGTCCTACAAATAATCTACTTTTTTTTTACGGAATATATGACCCATATCAAATCAAAATCTAATTGTAGTTAATTGTATTTGTCACATGCTTCATAAACAACAGGTGTAGACTAACAGGGAAATGCTTACTCAGGACCTTTCCCAACAATGCAGAGAGAAAGAAAATAAAATAAAATAGAGAAATAATAGAAAAGTAATAACATGTAACAATAAATACACAATGAGTAACGATAACTTGGCTATATACACAGGTACCAGTACTGAGTCAATGATAACTATATACAGGAAGTACCAGGTAATAACTTGTCTATATACACAGGTACCAGTACTGAGTCAATGATAACTATATACAGGAAGTACCAGGTAATAACTTGGCTATATACACAGGTACCAGTACTGAGTCAATGATAACTATATACAGGAAGTACCAGGTAATAACTTGGCTATATACACGGGTACCAGTACTGAGTCAATGATAACTATATACAGGAAGTACCAGGTAATAACTTGTCTATATACAAGGGTACCAGTACTGAGTCAATGATAACTATATACAGGAAGTACCAGGTAATAACTTGGCTATATACACGGGTACCAGTACTGAGTCAATGATAACTATATACAGGAAGTACCAGCTAATAACTTGGCTATATACACGGGTACCAGTACTGAGTCAATGATAACTATATACAGGAAGTACCAGGTAATAACTTGTCTATATACAAGGGTACCAGTACTGAGTCAATGATAACTATATACAGGAAGTACCAGGTAATAACTTGGCTATATACACGAGTACCAGTACTGAATCCATAGGCAGGCGTTCGATGTATATATAGTGTATGTAAACACTCCAAGCACACAGCCATGCAATCTCCATTGACAAACATTGGCAGTAGAATGGCCCGTACTGAAGAGCTCAGTGACTTTCAACGTCGCACCGTTATAGGATGCCACATTTTCAACAAGTCAGTTTGTCTAATTTCTGCCCTGCTAGAGCTGCCCCAGTCAACTGTAAGTGCTGTTATTGTGAAGTGGAAACTTCTAGGAGCAACAACGGCTCAGCCGCGAAGTGGTAGGCCATACAAGCTCACAGAACGGGGCCGCTGAGTGCTGAAGGGCGTAGCACGTAAAAATTGTCTGTCCTCGATTGCAATACTCACTACCGAGTTCCAAACTACCTCTGGAAGCAACGTCAGCACAATAATTGTTAGTGGGGAGCTTAATGAAATGGGTGTCCATCGTCGAGCAGCCGCACACAGGCCTAAGATCACCATGCGCAATGCCAAGAGTCTGCTGGAGTGGTGTAAATCTCTTCTCCATTGTACAATGGAGCATTGGAAACGCATTCTCTGGAGTGATGATCATGGTCCAAACATGAAGAGGCCACGACAACACCTTTTCTCCCTCAGGAGACTGAAAAGATTCGGCATGGGGTCCCCAGATCCTCAAAAGGTTCTACAGCTGCACCATCGAGAGCATGGTTGCATCACCGCCTGGTATGGCAACTGCTCGGCATCTGACCGTAACAGCGCTACAGAGGGTAGTGCGAATGACCAAGCTTCCTGCCACCCAGGACCAATATAATAGGCGGTGTCAGAGGAAACCCCATAAAATTGTCAGAGACCGGAGCACCAAGTCTAGGACCAAAAGGCTCATCAACAGCTTCTACCCCCAAGCCATAAGACTACTGAACAATTACCCTACTTTTGGTAATGTAGTGTATGTGTATGTAACTAGGAATCACGTTACAGATGATAAACAGTAACAGCAGCATATGTGATGAGTAAAAAAAGTTATTGCAAAAATTGTCAATGCAGATAGTCTAAGTAGCTACAGTGGGGAGAACAAGAATTTGATACACTGCTGATTTTACAGGTTTTCCTACTTACAAAGCATGTAGAGGTCTGTAATTTTTATCATAGGTACACTTCAACTGTGAGAGACGGAATCTAAAACAAAAATCCAGAAAATCACATTGTATGATTTTTAAGTAATCGCTGCATCTCTGTGTCTGTAGTAGAGGTGATCTAGAGTTTTTTTTTGCCTCTAGTTGCACAGGTGACAAGCTGGTAGAAATGAGGTAAGACAGATTTCAGTTTTCCTGCATTAACATCACTAGGATGAGCTTTGCTTATGGCCCTATTCAGCTCGTTGGGTACAGTCTTAGTGCCAGTATCGTTTTTTTGGTGGTAAGTTGACAGCAATGAAAACTATAGATGAAAACTCTCTTGGTAAATAGTATGGTCTACAGCTTATCATCTATCTCTCTCTCCCCCTCTCCCTCCCCCAATCTCTCTGCTGTAGCTCCTGGACAAGGGCCTACCCAGCATGCAACAGTCATTGCTCCAGATCATCTACTGTCTGTTGAGCCACATGGACATGACGGTTGTCCAGGTCAGACAGTTCAACGCTGACGTCCTGAAGACCATCGAGAAGTTTGTACAGGTCAGTCCTCTACCTACCTAGCGACCTCAATACCTGCCGCAATACCGTAATACCCTCCCCAATACTGCAATATATACCCCATATACTGCAATACCTGCCCCAATACTGCAATACCTGCCCCAATACTGCAATATCTACCCCAATACTGCAATACCTGCCCCAATACTGCAATACCTGCCCCATATACTGCAATACCTGCCCCATATACTGCAATACCTGCCCCAATACTGCAATACCTGCCCCAATACTGCAATACCTGCCCCATATACTGCAATACCTGCCCCATATACTGCAATACCTTCCCCGATACTGCAATACCTGCCCCAATACTGCAATATATACCCCAATACTGCAATACCTACTGTACCACAATATGTACCCCATATAATGCAATTACCTGCCTTAATACTGCAATATCTAGCCCATATACTACATATCTGCCCCAAAACTGCAATACCTGCCCCAATACTGCGTATATCTGCCCCAATACTGTAATATCTACCCCATATACTGCAATACCTGCCCCAATACTGCAATATCTACCCCATATACTGCAATACCTGCCCCAATACTGCAATACCTGCCCCAATACTGCAATATCTGCCCCAATACTGCAATATCTGCCCCAATACTGCAATATCTACCCCATATACTGCAATATCTACTCCAATACTGTAATGCCTGCCCTAATACTGCAATACCTGCCCCAATACTGCATATTTCTGCCCCAATACCCCATAATATCTACCCCATATACTGCAATATCCTACATTTGGCTGTGTGTGTGTGTGTGCGTATAACCCTCTCTCTCTGTCCATCAGACGGTCCACTGGAAGGATGCGTTAAACATTCTGAAGCTGGTGGTGTCTCGGTCAGCCAGTCTGGTCCACCCAGCTTATAGCCACGCCCACGGTGACCTCTCTAACCTGGAGGTCAGTAGGATCTGGGACGGATCAGCCAAGGCCCTGCCCGGCAAGACACTGGACTTCACCTTTGACATATCAGAGGTGGGAGAGCCATCGAACACAGACACGCATACTCTGTCTTACTTTGAACGACTGACAACCCTCTCTCTCTCTCTCTCTCTCTTTTTCTCATTCTTTCTGTCTCTCTCTCTCCCTCTCTCTCCTGATCTCTTGTTCTCTATCTCTCTCTCTGTCTCTGAAGTAATCTGTTGTGTCGTTATAGTACTCATGTTTATAGAGATATGTTACTAAGAAAAGGTTGGATGGCTAGTGTTAAAATATTATAGTATTAATAGCTGTTTGTTTATCTCTCTCTCTCTCTCTCTCTCTCTCTCTCTCTCCTAGACTCCAGTGATCGGGCGGAGGTTTGATGAGCTGCAGGGGTCAGGGGGTAGAGAGGGGAAGGCCAGGGCTGTGACCCGTAGCACCTCCTCCACCTCCTCTGGTTCTAACTCCAACACCGTCCTAGTGCCTGTCAGCTGGAGGAGACCTCAGTCCTCACAGGTAACATACCAGTCAGTCAGTTAGTTAGGTAACACGGTTGTTTCCTTCTGGTAGTTTAACCACGGTATTTGGTCAAAGAGAGACATAGTTGTTTGGTTGTGAAGTGGTTTGTTGAAGGTTGTTTCATTGTGGTACTGTAACTATGCTAGATGGAGTAGATGATCCATAATATAGAAATGTTAAAGCTACATTTCATATGTTCAATAACACCTCTCCCTCCTGCAGAAGAGAACTAGAGAGAAGCTGGTGAACGTTCTGTCTCTGTGTGGACAAGAGGTTGGCCTCACCAAAAACCCCTCGGTGAGTCAACACACTGTCGCCTCTTCCTTACCTGTCCTTACAGGTGGTCTGGAGCTGATGGAGGTGCAGACTGTTATGACACTGTTATAAACCTGTCGTCATGGTTACCTGTCCCTACAGGTGGTCTGGAGCTGATGGAGGTGCAGACTGTTATGACACTGTTATAAACCTGTCGTTATGGTTACCTGTCCCTACAGGTGGTCTGGAGCTGATGGAGGTGCAGACTGTTATGACACTGTTATAAACCTGTCGTCATGGTTACCTGTCCCTACAAGTGGTCTGGAGCTGATGGAGGTGCAGACTGTTATGACACTGTTATAAACCTGTCGTCATGGTTGCCTGTCCCTACAGGTGGTCTGGAGCTGATGGAGGTGCAGACTGTTATGACACTGTTATAAACCTGTCGTCATGGTTACCTGTCCCTACAGGTGGTCTGGAGCTGATGGAGGTGCAGACTGTTATGACACTGTTATAAACCTGTCGTCATGGTTACCTGTCCCTACAGGTGGTCTGGAGCTGATGGAGGTGCAGACTGTTATGACACTGTTATAAACCTGTCGTCATGGTTACCTGTCCCTACAGGTGATCTTCTCGTCCTGTGGGGACCTGGACATGATGATGGAGGTTCAGGGGAGCGGCGTGTCTTCAGAGGAGGGAGGAACCAGAGAAGACACACTGGATGACACGGCGTCGGAGCAGCAGTTCAGAGTGTTCCGAGACTTTGACTTCCTGGATGTAGAGCTGGAGGACGGAGAGGTGAGACAGTTACCATGGAGACAGAGACACACCCACGCTAAGGGTAACCATGGACACAGGCCACATCCTCCCATACTGTCACTAAGGAGACAGGCCACACCCACTTAGACTGTTACCAAAGACAGCACCAGGCCACTCCCACACTGACATTACTCATGTACATCTTTGCTTTTACAAATGTATATACAGTATTCTCCCTTTCTCTCTTCCTTTCTCTTTTGTGTATGCCTGTCTTCTCTCTAGCTCTCTGTCCCTAACACGTTGTTTCTGTAATGTCTTCTTCTTCTCTCTCTCTTCCCCCATCTCTCTCTCTCTCTCTCTCTCTCTCTGTAACTCTGTATTTCTCTCTCTCCCCTCTGCTGCATTAGGAGCTCCAGGTAAGCTCTGTCTCACGCTGTGAATGTGGTGCTCTGAGCGTGTGCAGTAAGGCAGCATTAATGATGTCACACTTAAATGCCTGTTGCTAGGGTGATCCAGTCAGCCGTTCTGTGCATGAGCTCATAACAGTTCTGTGGTGTTGTTATGGTAACTTACAGATGCTGATATTCATAGGTTGCACCTCCGTAACTCGGTCGCGTCGTGCCATTGTTATGAACTTTCTCAAGCCGTCCTCTATCGGCGGCGCCATCGTGGTGCCCTAAAGTGGCGATAAGCCTAGTCATTGTGGACAGAGCCTAAATAAATTTACTTAAGACAGATGGCAATGTTGTCAATAGCTAGCAAAGTTTGTCAAAAAAATAGCTAGCAATGCTAACGCCAGCTAGCTAAAAATCCGGTGGCCTCCGTTCAATCTTAGCGAGCTAGTTAACGTTAAGAAAGTCAATCTGGTGACATCGAAATAATGACGAAAGATTTTCTTACTAAGTATTTGTCTCCTATTGAAATGTGTCATCGTGTTTCCAAGCCACTGTAAAAATACACTTTAGATGAAATCTTAATCCGCGCTCATTGTCGATGCGTTACAATGCTCAGTCGGGTATCAGTGCAAAACAATATTGTGAGGAAACATGCAGTCCATGAATAGGTAAAGTGATAGTTCACCCAGAATTTCAAAATTAAATTGACATGTTTTTTTTTCACCAAAGTAACTCTGTAACTTCTGTGAATGATCCTTTTCAGTCTGAGGACATTTGTGTGCCGTTTTGAACAAATGCATGCCGGATATGAGTTTTGCAGAGGAGCATTGCTTAAGTTGACCTGTGTGTGTGTTTTCAGGGCGAGAGCGTGGATAACTTTAACTGGGGTGTACGGAGGCGTTCCCTGGACAGCACAGAGCTTGGTGACCTGTTAGAGGAGAGTCAACACTCAGGCAGCACCCCCAGTCTGGGACAAGAAGACCCACAGGACTCTGACCAATCATCAGAGGAAGAAGAGTCCTCTACCAGTCAGAGTCTGTCTCACTCACAACTGGTTAGTACTGACCATGAGATGAACATAGCACAACCTCAACACACCACAACTACACTCACAACTGGTTAGTACTGACCATGAGATGAACATAGCACAACCTCAACACACCACAACTACACTCACAACTGGTTAGTACTGACCATGAGATGAACATAGCACAACCTCAACACACCACAACTACACTCACAACTGGTTAGTACTGACCATGAGATGAACATAGCACAACCTCAACAGAACACAACTACACTCACAACTGGTTAGTACTGACCATGAGATGAACATAGCACAACCTCAACAGAACACAACTACACTCACAACTGGTTAGTACTGACCGTGAGATGAACATAGCACAACCTCAACACACCACAACTACACTCACAACTGGTTAGTACTGACCATGAGATGAACATAGCACAACCTCAACACACCACAACTACACTCACAACTGGTTAGTACTGACCATGAGAAGAACATAGCACAACCTCAACACACCACAACTACACTCACAACTGGTTAGTACTGACCATGAGATGAACATAGCACAACCTCAACACACCACAACTACACTCACAACTGGTTAGTACTGACCATGAGATGAACATAGCACAACCTCAACACACCACAACTACACTCACAACTGGTTAGTACTGACCATGAGATGAACATAGCACAACCTCAACACACCACAACTACACTCACAACTGGTTAGTACTGACCATGAGATGAACATAGCACAACCTCAACACACCACAACTACACTCACAACTGGTTAGTACTGACCATGAGATGAACATAGCACAACCTCAACACACCACAACTACACTCACAACTGGTTAGTACTGACCATGAGATGAACATAGCACAACCTCAACACACCACAACTACACTCACAACTGGTTAGTACTGACCATGAGATGAACATAGCACAACATGAACATAGCACAACCTCAACACACCACAACTACACTCACAACTGGTTAGTACTGACCATGAGATGAACATAGCACAACCTCAACACACCACAACTACACTCACAACTGGTTAGTACTGACCATGAGATGAACATAGCACAACCTCAACACACCACAACTGGTTAGTACTGACCATGAGATGAACATAGCACAACCTCAACACACCACAACTACACTCACAACTGGTTAGTACTGACCATGAGATGAACATAGCACAACCTCAACACACCACAACTACACTCACAACTGGTTAGTACTGACCATGAGATGAACATAGCACAACCTCAACACACCACAACTACACTCACAACTGGTTAGTACTGACCATGAGATGAACATAGCACAACCTCAACACACCACAACTACACTCACAACTGGTTAGTACTGACCATGAGATGAACATAGCACAACCTCAACACACCACAACTACACTCACAACTGGTTAGTACTGACCATGAGATGAACATAGCACAACCTCAACACACCACAACTACACTCACAACTGGTTAGTACTGACCATGAGATGAACATAGCACAACCTCAACACACCACAACTACACTCACAACTGGTTAGTACTGACCATGAGATGAACATAGCACAACCTCAACACACCACAACTACACTCACAACTGGTTAGTACTGACCATGAGATGAACATAGCACAACATGAACATAGCACAACCTCAACACACCACAACTACACTCACAACTGGTTAGTACTGACCATGAGATGAACATAGCACAACCTCAACACACCACAACTACACTCACAACTGGTTAGTACTGACCATGAGATGAACATAGCACAACCTCAACACACCACAACTGGTTAGTACTGACCATGAGATGAACATAGCACAACCTCAACACACCACAACTACACTCACAACTGGTTAGTACTGACCATGAGATGAACATAGCACAACCTCAACACACCACAACTACACTCACAACTGGTTAGTACTGACCATGAGATGAACATAGCACAACCTCAACACACCACAACTACACTCACAACTGGTTAGTACTGACCATGAGATGAACATAGCACAACCTCAACACACCACAACTACACTCACAACTGGTTAGTACTGACCATGAGATGAACATAGCACAACCTCAACACACCACAACTACACTCACAACTGGTTAGTACTGACCATGAGATGAACATAGCACAACCTCAACACACCACAACTACACTCACAACTGGTTAGTACTGACCATGAGATGAACATAGCACAACATGAACATAGCACAACCTCAACACACCACAACTACACTCACAACTGGTTAGTACTGACCATGAGATGAACATAGCACAACCTCAACACACCACAACTACACTCACAACTGGTTAGTACTGACCATGAGATGAACATAGCACAACCTCAACACACCACAACTGGTTAGTACTGACCATGAGATGAACATAGCACAACCTCAACACACCACAACTACACTCACAACTGGTTAGTACTGACCATGAGATGAACATAGCACAACCTCAACACACCACAACTACACTCACAACTGGTTAGTACTGACCATGAGATGAACATAGCACAACCTCAACACACCACAACTACACTCACAACTGGTTAGTACTGACCATGAGATGAACATAGCACAACCTCAACACACCACAACTACACTCACAACTGGTTAGTACTGACCATGAGATGAACATAGCACAACCTCAACACACCACAACTACACTCACAACTGGTTAGTACTGACCATGAGATGAACATAGCACAACATGAACATAGCACAACCTCAACACACCACAACTACACTCACAACTGGTTAGTACTGACCATGAGATGAACATAGCACAACCTCAACACACCACAACTACACTCACAACTGGTTAGTACTGACCATGAGATGAACATAGCACAACCTCAACACACCACAACTGGTTAGTACTGACCATGAGATGAACATAGCACAACCTCAACACACCACAACTACACTCACAACTGGTTAGTACTGACCATGAGATGAACATAGCACAACCTCAACACACCACAACTACACTCACAACTGGTTAGTACTGACCATGAGATGAACATAGCACAACCTCAACACACCACAACTACACTCACAACTGGTTAGTACTGACCATGAGATGAACATAGCACAACCTCAACACACCACAACTACACTCACAACTGGTTAGTACTGACCATGAGATGAACATAGCACAACCTCAACACACCACAACTACACTCACAACTGGTTAGTACTGACCATGAGATGAACATAGCACAACCTCAACACACCACAACTACACTCACAACTGGTTAGTACTGACCATGAGATGAACATAGCACAACTACACTCACAACTGGTTAGTACTGACCATGAGATGAACATAGCACAACATGAACATAGCACAACCTCAACACACCACAACTACACTCACAACTGGTTAGTACTGACCATGAGATGAACATAGCACAACCTCAACACACCACAACTACACTCACAACTGGTTAGTACTGACCATGAGATGAACATAGCACAACCTCAACACACCACAACTGGTTAGTACTGACCATGAGATGAACATAGCACAACCTCAACACACCACAACTACACTCACAACTGGTTAGTACTGACCATGAGATGAACATAGCACAACCTCAACACACCACAACTACACTCACAACTGGTTAGTACTGACCATGAGATGAACATAGCACAACCTCAACACACCACAACTGGTTAGTACTGACCATGAGATGAACATAGCACAACCTCAACACACCACAACTACACTCACAACTGGTTAGTACTGACCATGAGATGAACATAGCACAACCTCAACACACCACAACTACACTCACAACTGGTTAGTACTGACCATGAGATGAACATAGCACAACCTCAACACACCACAACTACACTCACAACTGGTTAGTACTGACCATGAGATGAACATAGCACAACCTCAACACACCACAACTACACTCACAACTGGTTAGTACTGACCATGAGATGAACATAGCACAACCTCAACACACCACAACTACACTCACAACTGGTTAGTACTGACCATGAGATGAACATAGCACAACCTCAACACACCACAACTACACTCACAACTGGTTAGTACTGACCATGAGATGAACATAGCACAACATGAACATAGCACAACCTCAACACACCACAACTACACTCACAACTGGTTAGTACTGACCATGAGATGAACATAGCACAACCTCAACACACCACAACTACACTCACAACTGGTTAGTACTGACCATGAGATGAACATAGCACAACCTCAACACACCACAACTGGTTAGTACTGACCATGAGATGAACATAGCACAACCTCAACACACCACAACTACACTCACAACTGGTTAGTACTGACCATGAGATGAACATAGCACAACCTCAACACACCACAACTACACTCACAACTGGTTAGTACTGACCATGAGATGAACATAGCACAACCTCAACACACCACAACTACACTCACAACTGGTTAGTACTGACCATGAGATGAACATAGCACAACCTCAACACACCACAACTACACTCACAACTGGTTAGTACTGACCATGAGATGAACATAGCACAACCTCAACACACCACAACTACACTCACAACTGGTTAGTACTGACCATGAGATGAACATAGCACAACATGAACATAGCACAACCTCAACACACCACAACTACACTCACAACTGGTTAGTACTGACCATGAGATGAACATAGCACAACCTCAACACACCACAACTACACTCACAACTGGTTAGTACTGACCATGAGATGAACATAGCACAACCTCAACACACCACAACTGGTTAGTACTGACCATGAGATGAACATAGCACAACCTCAACACACCACAACTACACTCACAACTGGTTAGTACTGACCATGAGATGAACATAGCACAACCTCAACACACCACAACTACACTCACAACTGGTTAGTACTGACCATGAGATGAACATAGCACAACCTCAACACACCACAACTACACTCACAACTGGTTAGTACTGACCATGAGATGAACATAGCACAACCTCAACACACCACAACTGGTTAGTACTGACCATGAGATGAACATAGCACAACCTCAACAGAACACAACATGAATATCACTAAAACGGCCAAGTACAGCCATAATCTTAAAACTGACCCCAGGATTTGGAAACATGGAGTCCTCGGGACAGGGTTTGATGTGTCCTGTATATTTAGGATTCATTGTTCGTTTCAGAAAATGAGATGTCTTATGTTGCCTTACCCTGCAGACTAATCTCTCTCCGTCAGAGGAGACCAACCACACGGACTCTCTCTCTACGTCGTGCGACACCACGTCAGCCGACCCACAATCCCTCAACGCCACCACACCAGGTACCAACCAGGGACCTCCACACGACGAGCAGGGAGGACTACGGGTTAGTATACACACATACATACACACACACACAAACACAAACACGTAAAGACCTCAAAAACACAATTAGACAAAGACCTTGGACCTCTCTTTCCCCCCCCACTCCTCCTCCTCCAGGGTGGTGATGATGAAGACACCCAGGGGCAGGACGATGACCTGTCTCTCAGTGTGAATGACCTTCCCCAGGGCCTGGGATCTGACCTGTCTCTCAGTGTGAATGACCTACCCCAGGCCCTGGGATCTGACCTGTCTCTCAGTGTGAATGACCTTCCCCAGGCCCTGGGATCTGACTGTTGGGAGGGGGAGAGCTTCACTCTGGACCTGGAACACCATGGTCACCATGGACACAGCATGGAGCTCTGTAGACCCCCGCTGGGGTTTCTAGACCCTAGCTGTCTGCCCAGGTACTGGAACACACACACGCATAGCAACCAGGACCAGAAACCTATAGAACCCTGCTAGCTGTCTGCCCAGGTACTGGAACACACACACATAGCAACCAGGACCAGAAACCTATAGAACCCTGCTAGCTGTCTGCCCAGGTACTGGAACACACACACATAGCAACCAGGACCAGAAACCTATAGAACCCTGCTAGCTGTCTGCCCAGGTACTGGAACACACACACATAGCAACCAGGACCAGAAACCTATAGAACCCTGCTAGCTGTCTGCCCAGGTACTGGAACACACACACGCATAGCAACCAGGACCAGAAACCTATAGAACCCTGCTAGCTGTCTGCCCAGGTACTGGAACACACACACACATAGCAACCAGGACCAGAAACCTATAGAACCCTGCTAGCTGTCTGCCCAGGTACTGGAACACACACACACATAGCAACCAGGACCAGAAACCTATAGAACCCTGCTAGCTGTCTGCCCAGGTACTGGAACACACACACACATAGCAACCAGGACCAGAAACCTATAGAACCCTGCTAGCTGTCTGCCCAGGTACTGGAACACACACACACATAGCAACCAGGACCAGAAACCTATAGAGCCCTGCTAGCTGTCTGCCCAGGTACTGGAACACACACACACATAGCAACCAGGACCAGAAACCTATAGAGTTCTGCTAGCTGTCTGCCCAGGTCCTATATCAATGAGTAGTGGTTATATCACTCCTATATCAATGAGTAGTGGTTGTATCACTCCTATATCAATGAGTAGTGGTTGTATCACTCCTCATTGATATAGGTTTCTGGTTGCTATGTGTGTGTGTGTTCCAGTACCTGGGCAGACAGCTATCACTCCTATATCAATGAGTTGTTGTTGTATCACTCCTATATCAATGAGTAGTGGGGATATCACTCCTAAATCAATGTCTAACTTACTGTGTGCCTGTCCAATTCTTGTCTCTCCCGTTACTGTGTTGACAGTCTCCGTGATGACGTGGATGACCTAGAGGACCTTGGTTTTCCTCCTCCCCCCTCACCGTTCTTCTCCGCCATCTTGGCTGCGTTCCAGCCCACTGTTTGTGACGACGCAGAGGAGGCATGGCGTTGCCATATCAACCAGCTGGTAACCGACTCAGACGGATCCTGTGCCGTCTATACTTTCCACGTCTTCTCATCGCTCTTCCAGGTAATCAATCAGTCGATTGATCAGTCAGTCAGTCAATCAATAAATCAACTGATCAAACTCTGGAAAGTTCTATGCAGTCATTGGTGTAACAGTCATTGGTGTAACAGTCATTGGTGTAACAGTCATTGGTGTAACAGTCATTGGTGTAACAGTCATTGGTGTAACAGTCATTGGGGGTGATGTCATTGGTGTAACTGTTTTATATAACATTAAATGTCTCCTCCTCTTTCTTTCTCTCTCTCTCTCTCTCTCTCTTCTCAGAACATCCAGACTAAGTTCTGTTCCCTGACCAGTGACGCCGCTGGTTACCTAGGAGACGGCCTGAGGGGCATCGGGTCAAAGTTCGTGAGGTCATCTGAGATGTTAACAACGTGTTCCGACTGCCCCACGCTCTACGTAGACGCTGATACGGTGAGCAGGGCTGACTCGACTCAAACCATAGCATTTGTATGACTGAAAATATAGCAATTTATTTGGTGTTTTCATAGAAATATCAAACAATCATTTCCATTGGTTGTAATCAGTAAGTAATGTCAAACTTTTAGGTTTGAGTTGGTACTAGTGTTGCAAGGTATACCAAAACGTCTGTACTTTCTCGTACTATAATTTGTTACTTTCAGTTCTTCTGTCAAATGTCTCATGGATCAAGCCTTTATCAGCACAGCCTGCCTACCCCCATTATAGCACACACCCTGTCTGCTCCACTTACTGGGAGTCTGGGCTGGGAGTCTGGACTGGGAGTCTGGGCTGGGAGTCTGGGCTGGAAGTCTGGGCTGGAAGTCTGGGCTGCATCATGTTAGCTCCACTTACCCACTGGAAGTCTGGCTGGGAGTCTGGGCTGCATCATGTTAGCTCCACTTACCCACTGGGAGTCTGGGGCTGGGAGTCTGGGGCTGGGAGTCTGGGGCTGGGAGTCTGGGCTGCATCATTTAAGCTCCACTTACCCACTTGAAGTCTGGGCTGGTAGTCTGGGCTGGGAGTCTGGGCTGGTAGTCTGGGCTGGGAGTCTGGGCTGGGAGTCTGGGCTGGGAGTCTGGGCTGCATCATGTTAGAGCCCCACATTTGAGTAATGCTACACGGCATGTATAAATGTTGACACCGTTTTTCTTGTTCGCAAAACAAAGTCCATACAGACTATAACTCTTTAATGGTTAGGGCACGCCCCCAACCACGTCGAAGGGGCTGTAGTGGAGCGAGTTCCTCAGTGACCACATCACTACGGAATTTTCCTGGCCCACACACACACCAACACAGTCGTGAAGAGGGCACGACAACGCCTCTATCTGTAAAATGATTACCATTATGTTGTTAGATTGTTAAAAACAAAACAAAAGTCTAATTAATTGTATGATTGTATAATTTATTCGTTAATGCATACATGGCTGTCTGAAAAAATGTTGATGTAATTTGTTTTTAAATCGAATGATATTGAACTCAAAATTGTATCTGTCTGCATCAACTGCCGTTCTCTGACTGGTTAATGCCTTCTCTTTTGCCATGGTATTTTGGTATTGAGTATGGTGACGGTATGGAGAATCCTGATACTAAACCTGGTATTGGTATTTAAGTCTAAATTCTGGTATGGTGAGAACTCTAGTTGATACATGAACAACCCTCTTATATATTTAACTCTTTCCCTCCCGCATCTAACACCTCTCTTTCTCCTTCTCCTCTCCTCCCGCCTCTCCTCTCCTACATCTAACACCTCTCTTTCTCCTTCTCCTCTCCTCCTACATCTTACACCTCTCTTTCTCCTTCTCCTCTGCTCCCGCCTCTCCTCTCCTCCCGACTCTCCTATCCTTCTCCTCTCTTCCTCTCCTTTCCTATCCCTCTCCTTCTCCTCCTCTCCTTTCCCTCTCCTTCTCCTTCTCCTCCCGCCTCTCCTCTCTTTCTCTCTACTCTTTCTCCTCCTCTCCTATCTCTCGCCTCTCCTCTCCTCCTGCCTCTTTCCTATCCTTCTCCTCTCCTCCTACCTCTCCTATCCTTCTCTCCCCTCTTTCTCCTCTGCTCTCCTCTCCCTCTGCTCTCCTCTCCTCCCCTTCTCTCCCCTCTTTCTCCTCTCCTCTCCTCCTGCCTCTCCTATCCTTCTCCACTACTCCCCTCCTCTTCTCCTCTTCTGTTCCCTCACTCCAGATCATCTCCTATGGTTTACTAGAGAAGATGAAGTTCAGTGTGTTGGAGCTGCAGGAGTATCTGGACACCTACAACAACAGAGAAGAGGCCGCTGTCTCAGTAAGACACTAAATACTCATACCGATACTTACTTTGAGCTGTTAAGACACTACCACCCATAACGATACTGACTATGATCTGTTTAGACATTACAACCCATAAAAATACTGACTTTGATTGATCTGGCAATGATGACCTTTATCTAATTCCCCAGAGTCAGATGAACTTGTGGAGACCATTTTTATGCTAATGCTAGTAGATACCCATAGACTTCCAGTCATTGTGCTAACGCTCAATTAGCATTGGCTCATGAAACTACCTGTAACATCCTTCATACTACACACAGAGACAAAAAAAATGGTATCCACAAGTTCATCTGACTCTGGGGAAGTAGATGCAGTGCATTCGGAAAGTATTCAGACCCCTTGACTTTTTCCACATTTTGTTACGTTACAGCCTTATTCTAAAATTGATTAAATTGATTTTTTCCCTCATCAATCTACACACAATACTCCATAATGACATCACAGTACTCCATAATGACATCACAATACTCCATAATGACATCACAGTACCCCATAATGACATCACAATACCCCACAATGACAAAGCAACAACAGGTTATTAGATATTTTGGCAAATTTTTAAAAATTATTAAACTGAATTATCACATTTACATAATTATTCTTACCGTTTCCTCTGTACTTTGTTGAAGTGCCTTGTGCAGCAATTACAGCCTGGAGTTTTCTTGTGTACGACGCTACAAGCTTGGCACACCTATATTTGCAGAGCTTCTCCCATTCTTCTCTGCAGATCCTCTCAAGCTCTGTCAGGTTGGATGGGGAGCGTCGCTGCACAGCTATTTTCAGATCTCTCGAGAGGTATGTTCGATCAGGTTCAAGTCCGGGCTCTGACTGGGCCACTCAAGGACATTCAGAGACTTGTCCCGAAGCCACTTCTGCGTTGTCTTGGCTGTGTGCTTAGGGTGAACCTTCGCCCCAGTCTGAGGTCCTGAGCACTCTGGAGCAGGTTTTCATCAAGGATCTCTCTGTACTTTTCTCCGTTCATCTTTCAGTCGATCCTGACTAGAAACATCCCCACAGCATGATGCCTGGCATTCAGGTCAAAGAGTTCAATCTTGGTTTCATCAGACCAGAGAATCTTATTTCTCATAGTCTGAGAGTCCTTTGGGTGCCTTTTGGCAAACTCCAAGGAGGCTGTCATGTGCCTTTTCCTGAGGACTGGCATCCGTCTGGCCACTCTACCATATAGGCCTGATTGCTGGAGTGCTGCACAGATGGTTGTCCTTCTGGAAGGTTCTCCCATCTCCACAGAGGAACTCTGGAGCTCTGTCAGAGTGACCATTGGGTACTTGGTCTCCTCCCTTCTCCCCTGATTGCTCAGTTTGGCCTTGGCGGACAGCTCTAGAAAGAGTCTTGGTTGTTCCAAACTTCTTCCATTTAAGAGTGATGGAAGCCACTGTGATCTTGGGGACCTTCAATGCTGCAGACATTTTTTGGTACCCTTCCCCAGATCTGTGCCTCGACACAATCCTGTCTCAGAGCTCTACGGACAATTCCTTCAATGTCATGACTTGATTTTTGCTCTGACATGCACTGTCAACTGTAGGGACCTTATATAGACAGATGTGTTCCTTTCCAAATCATGTCACATCAGTTGAATTTACCACAGTTGTACTCCAATCAAGTGGTAGAAAGATCTAAGCTCAATTTCGAGTCTCATAGTAAAGGGTCTGAATACTTATGTAAATAAGGTTTTTTATTTTGAATACATTTGCAAAAATGTCCTAACACCAGTTTTTGCTTTGTCATTATGGGGTATTGTGATGTCATTATGGGGTATTGTGATGTCATTATGGGGTATTGTGTGTAAATTGATGACGATTAAAAATATATATATTTTAGAATAAGGCTGTAACGTAACAAAATGTGGAAAAAGTCAGGGGATCTGAAATGTTTTCTAAATGCACTGTAACGGGCCAAAATCTTGAAATATCCTTTTAAGTCACTACTACCCATAACGGTAATGACTTTGATCTGTAAAGCTCTTTTCTCAAACCCAAGGTGCTACAGATAACTCTATGATAACACTACAGTGTCTCCTTATCATAGGGTTATCTGTAGCACCTTGGCCAGTCTAACAAGCCCTGATAAGTAACACTTTTTTTTCTCTCTTCCCCTCCTTTTCACTTTCTCTTCTTCGTTTCCAGTGGCTGAGGAACTGTAAGGACACGTTTCCCAGGTGCCCTGGCGATGGCGTGATTACCTGTCAGCCAGGAGACTCAGAGGAGAAGGTAAGGAATCAATAAGTCCCCTTGACAACATGCACCTGTCTCACTGTAGTATAAAACAATAAACTGATCACACACTCCTCTCTCCCCAGGTGTATTTAATGTCCTTGTGTAGGGGGACTATACACTATACTATGCACTGTACTGTACTGTACTCTATACTCCATACCATACACTATACACTATACTACAATCTATGCTATAAACTACACTATACCTTTATTTAAATAAGGCAAGTCAGTTAAGAACAAATTCTTATTTCCAATGACGTAAACAGTGGGTTAACTGCCTTGTTCAGGGGCAGAACGACAGATTTGTACCTTGTCAGCACAGGGATTTGAACTTGCAACCTTTCAGTTACTAGCCCAATGCTCTAACCACTAGGCTACCCTGCCGCCCTAAAATATACACTATACTATACAGTATACTACATACTATAATATACTCCATACTATGCACTATATACTATACTATACACTGCACACTATACACTATACTATACACCTTATACTATACTCTATTACACACTATACTATGCACTGTACTATACACTACACCATACTATACTCTACTACACACTATACTACATACTATGCTATATTATACACGATACTATACTCTACTACATGCTATACTAACCACTATGCTACTATGCACTATATACTATACACTATACTGTACACTATACTATATAATATAGACTATGCTCCACTATACAATACTATGCACTATACTCTACGCTACTACACACTATACTATACACTATGCTCTACTGCACACTATACTACACACTATGCTCTACTGCACACTATACCACACACTGCGCTATACTACACTCTATACTATACACAATACACTGTACTATACTGCAATGCACTATACTCTACTACACACTATACACCATAGTATACGATGCTACACTGTATACTATACTATACACTATACTATATATTATACTAATCACTATACTCTACTGCACACTATACTCTACTACATACCATACTATACACTACACTATACACTGCACTATACTATGCACTATACTATACACCATGCTATGCACTATACTCTACTGCACACTATACTATACTACATACTATGCTATACTATACACAACACTATACTATATTATACACGATACTATACTCTACTACATGCTATACTACCCACTATGCTACAGTGCACTATACTATACTATGCTGTGCTATACTCTACTCTACTGCATGTGTTTGATTGATGTGTGATTCTCGCCTCCCTCTCTCTCTTTCGCCTCGTAACATGCTCTCTCGCTGTGTAGCAAATGGAATCTCTGGCAGTAAGTCTTTTACTAAGTCCTTTACTAAGTGCTATCTACTATGATCTACTATGATTTAATAGGATCTACTATGATCTACTATGATTTAATAGGATCTACTATGATCTACTATGATTTATTATGATCTACTATGATTTAATAGGATCTACTATGATCTACTATGATTTAATAGGATCTACTATGATTTATTATGATCTACAATGATTTAATATGATCTACTATGATTTACTGTGATCTACTGTGATTTAATATGATCTACTATAATCTACAATGATCTACTATGATCTACTGTGATTTAATACGATCTACAATGATCTACTATGATTTAATAGGATCTACTATGATTTAATAGGATCTACTATGATTTACTATGATCTACTGTGATTTAATATGATCTACTATAATCTACAATGATCTACTATGATCTACTGTGATTTAATACGATCTACAATGATCTACTATGATTTAATAGGATCTACTATGATTTAATAGGATCTACTATTATTTAATATGATCTACGATGATTTAATAGGATCTACTATGATTTAATTTAATATGATCTACTATGATTTAATAGGATCTACTATGATTTAATAGGATCTACTATTATTTACTATGATTTAATAGGATCTACTATGATCTACTATTATTTACTATGATCTACTATGATTTAATAGGATCTACTATGATTTAATAGGATCTACTATGATCTACTATGATTTAATAGGATCTACTATGATCTACTATGATTTATTATGATCTACTATGATTTAATAGGATCTACTATGATCTACTATGATTTAATAGGATCTACTATGATCTACTATGATTTAATAGGATCTACTATGATTTATTATGATCTACTATGATCTACAATGATTTAATATGATCTACTATAATCTACTATAATCTACAATGATCTACTATGATCTACTGTGATTTAATACGATCTACAATGATCTACTATGATTGAATAGGATCTACTATAATTTAATAGGATCTACTATGATTTACTATGATCTACTGTGATTTAATATGATCTACTATAATCTACAATGATCTACTGTGATTTAATACGATCTACAATGATCTACTATGATTTAATAGGATCTACTATGATTTAATAGGATCTACTATTATTTAATATGATCTACGATGATTTAATAGGATCTACTATGATTTCATTTAATATGATCTACTATGATTTAATAGGATCTACTATTATTTACTATGATTTAATAGGATCTACTATTATTTACTATGATTTAATATGATCTACTATGATCTACTATTATTTACTATGATTTAATATGATCTACTTTTATTTACTATGATCTACTATGATTTAATATGATCTACTATTATTTACTATAATCTACTATGATTTAATAGGATCTACTATGATCTACTATGATTTAATAGGATCTACTATGATCTACTATTATTTAATATGATCTACTATGATCTACTATTATTTAATATGATCTACTATGATTTAATATGATCTACTATAATCTACTATGATTTAATAGGATCTACTATGATCTACTATTATTTAATATGATCTACTATTATTTACTATGATTTAATATGATCTACTATTATTTAATATGATCTACTATTATTTACTATGATTTAATATGATCTACTATGATTTAATATGATCTACTATGATCTACTATTATTTAATATGATCTACTATTATTTACTATGATTTAATATGATCTACTATGATCTACTATTATTTACTATGATTTAATATGATCTACTATTATTTACTATGATTTAATATGATCTACTATGATTTAATATGATCTACTATGATCTACTATTATTTACTATAATCTACTATGATTTAATAGGATCTACTATGATCTACTATGATTTAATAGGATCTACTATGATCTACTATTATTTAATATGATCTACTATGATCTACTATAATCTACTATGATTTAATAGGATCTACTATGATCTACTATTATTTACTATAATCTACTATGATTTAATATGATCTACTATAATCTACTATGATTTAATAGGATCTACTATGATCTACTATGATCTACTATTATTTAATATGATCTACTATGATTTACTATGATCTACTATTATTTAATATGATCTACTATTATTTAATATGATCTACTATGATCTACTATTATTTACTATAATCTACTATGATTTAATAGGATCTACTATGATCTATTATTTAATATGATCTACTATGATTTACTATGATCTACTATTATTTAATATGATCTACTATTATTTACTATGATTTAATATGATCTACTATGATTTAATATGATCTACTATGATCTACTATTATTTAATATGATCTACTATTATTTACTATGATTTAATATGATCTACTATGATCTACTATTATTTACTATGATTTAATATGATCTACTATTATTTACTATGATTTAATATGATCTACTATGATCTACTATTATTTACTATAATCTACTATGATTTAATATGATCTACTATTATTTACTATGATTTAATATGATCTACTATGATTTAATATGATCTACTATGATCTACTATTATTTACTATAATCTACTATGATTTAATAGGATCTACTATGATCTACTATGATTTAATAGGATCTACTATGATCTACTATTATTTAATATGATCTACTATGATCTACTATTATTTAATATGATCTACTATGATCTACTATTATTTACGATAATCTACTATGATTTAATATGATCTACTATAATCTACTATGATTTAATAGGATCTACTATGATCTACTATGATCTACTATTATTTAATATGATCTACTATGATTTACTATGATCTACTATTATTTAATATGATCTACTATAATCTACTATGATTTAATAGGATCTACTATGATCTACTATGATCTACTATTATTTAATATGATCTACTATTATTTAATATGATCTACGATGATTTAATAGGATCTACTATGATTTCATTTAATATGATCTACTATGATTTAATAGGATCTACTATGATTTAATAGGATCTACTATTATTTACTATGATTTAATAGGATCTACTATTATTTACTATGATTTAATATGATCTACTATGATCTACTATTATTTACTATGATTTAATATGATCTACTTTTATTTACTATGATCTACTATGATTTAATATGATCTACTATGATCTACTATTATTTAATATGATCTACTATGATTTAATATGATCTACTATAATCTACTATGATTTAATAGGATCTACTATGATCTACTATTATTTAATATGATCTACTATTATTTACTATGATTTAATATGATCTACTATTATTTAATATGATCTACTATTATTTACTATGATTTAATATGATCTACTATGATCTACTATTATTTACTATGATTTAATATGATCTACTATTATTTAATATGATCTACTATGATTTAATATGATCTACTATAATCTACTATGATTTAATAGGATCTACTATGATCTACTATTATTTAATATGATCTACTATTATTTACTATGATTTAATATGATCTACTATTATTTAATATGATCTACTATTATTTACTATGATTTAATATGATCTACTATGATTTAATATGATCTACTATGATCTACTATTATTTAATATGATCTACTATTATTTACTATGATTTAATATGATCTACTATGATCTACTATTATTTACTATGATTTAATATGATCTACTATTATTTACTATGATTTAATATGATCTACTATTATTTAATATGATCTACTATGATCTACTATTATTTACTATAATCTACTATGATTTAATAGGATCTACTATGATCTACTATTATTTAATATGATCTACTATGATTTACTATGATCTACTATTATTTAATATGATCTACTATTATTTACTATGATTTAATATGATCTACTATGATTTAATATGATCTACTATGATCTACTATTATTTAATATGATCTACTATTATTTACTATGATTTAATATGATCTACTATGATCTACTATTATTTACTATGATTTAATATGATCTACTATTATTTACTATGATTTAATATGATCTACTATGATCTACTATTATTTACTATAATCTACTATGATTTAATATGATCTACTATTATTTACTATGATTTAATATGATCTACTATGATCTACTATGATCTACTATTATTTACTATAATCTACTATGATTTAATAGGATCTACTATGATCTACTATGATTTAATAGGATCTACTATGATCTACTATTATTTAATATGATCTACTATGATCTACTATTATTTAATATGATCTACTATGATCTACTATTATTTACTATAATCTACTATGATTTAATATGATCTACTATGATCTACTATTATTTACTATAATTTAATATGATCTACTATAATCTACTATGATTTAATAGGATCTACTATGATCTACTATGATTTACTATGATCTACTATTATTTAATATGATCTACTATGATCTACTATTATTTACTATAATCTACTATGATTTAATATGATCTACTATGATCTACTATTATTTACTATAATTTAATATGATATACTATAATCTACTATGATTTAATAGGATCTACTATGATCTACTATGATCTACTATTATTTAATATGATCTACTATGATTTACTATGATCTACTATTATTTAATATGATCTACTATTATTTAATATGATCTACTATGATCTACTATTATTTACTATAATCTACTATGATTTAATAGGATCTACTATGATCTACTATTATTTAATATGATCTACTATGATTTACTATGATCTACTATTATTTAATATGATCTACTATTATTTACTATGATTTAATATGATCTACTATGATCTACTATTATTTACTATAATCTACTATGATTTAATAGGATCTACTATGATCTACTATGATTTAATAGGATCTACTATGATCTACTATTATTTAATTGATCTACTATGATCTACTATTATTTACTATAATCTACTATGATTTAATAGGATCTACTATTATTTACTATAATCTACTAGGATTTAATATGATCTACTATAATCTACTATGATTTAATAGGATCTACTATGATCTACTATTATTTAATATGATCTACTATTATTTACTATGATCTACTATGATCTACTATTATTTAATATGATCTACTATTATTTACTATGATTTAATATGATCTACTATGATTTAATATGATCTACTATGATCTACTATTATTTAATAGGATCTACTATGATCTACTATGATTTAATAGGATCTACTATGATCTACTATTATTTAATATGATCTATGATTTAATAGGATCTACTATGATCTACTATTATTTACTATGATTTAATATGATCTACTATGATCTACTATGATTTAATAGGATCTACTATGATCTACTATGATTTAATAGGATCTACTATGATCTACTATGATTTAATAGGATCTACTATGATTTAATATGATCTACTATGATCTACTATGATCTACAATGATTTAATAGGATCTACTATGATCTACTATTATTTACTATGATTTAATATGATCTACTATGATTTAATAGGATCTACTATGATCTACTATGATCTACTATGATTTAATAGGATCTACTATGATCTACTATGATTTAATAGGATCTACTATGATCTACTATGATTTAATAGGATCTACTATGATCTACTATGATTTAATATGATCTACTATGATTTAATATGATCTACTATGATCTACTATGATCTACAATGATTTAATAGGATCTGCTATGATCTACTATGATCTACTATGATCTACTATGATTTAACAGGATCTACTATGATCTACTATGATCTACTATGATTTAATATGATCTACTATGATCTACTATTATTTAATAGGATCTACTATAATCTACTATGATTTAATAGGATCTACTATGATTTCTCACTTCACCCTTTAGTGTTCCTTTTCAGTAACTGCTGATTCTACTGCGGCCAATATAACCAACACAACAATACAATGTATGAATTGATTTAGATGGCTCAGGTTGAGGATTGTATGTGTGTCCTGTACTGTACTGTCTATAAATCCGTCCTCTCTCTCTCCTCTCAGCAACTGGAGCTGTGTCAGCGTCTCTACAAGCTTCACTTCCAGCTGCTCCTCCTCTTCCAGTCCTACTGCAAGCTTATTGGACAGGTCCATGCTGTCAGCGCTGTGCCTGAGGTAAGAGAAGGACTGCGATTGGATGCTTCAGAAGCGACCTAGAGGCAATTCTATAAACAGACAAACACACACTCAATGTATTTTGTTAGTCAGTTTTGTTAGCTGTTGTGTACCTGTTGAAGATGAATCAAGAGATTATTTTAGCTTTTTTTTCATTTCTTCCTCTTTACATTGATCCGTTGATTTGTTTTCACAAAAGTAATATATATTTGGCACACACTTATCTCCCTCCCTCTCTCTTTCCCTCTTCCCCTCCTTCTCTCCCTCCCTCTCTCTACACATCCCCCCTCCCTCTCCCATCTGTCTCTCCCTCCCTCTCGCCCCCTCTCTACCCATTCCCTCTCTCTCCCTGCCTCCCTCCCTCTCTCTCCATCTCTATCTCGCTCCCATTCTCCCTCCACCTCCCTCCCCCCTCTCCCTCCCTCCCCCCTCTCCCTCCCTCCTCTCCCTTCCTCCCCCCTCTCCCTCCCTCCTCTCCCTTCCCTCCCCCCTCCTCCCCCCCTCCCTCCCCCCTCCTCCCCCCCTCCCTTCCTCCCCCCTCTCCCTCCCTCCCCCCTCTCCCTCCCTCCCCCCTCTCCCTTCCTCCCCCCTCTCCCCTCTGTAGCTGCTTAACATGTCTCGAGAGCTGAGTGACCTAAAGACCAGTCTAAGAGCAGCAGAGGCAGCGGTGGCTAGCAACCTGGAACACACACACCTGGCCCACACCCAGACCCAGGCCTCTGCCGCCCTGCCCAACTTCAGCTCCCCCGAGGCAGCCGTACAGGCCATCCTGGAGTGCCTCAACAACCAGGAGTTCAGCAAGGCCATACGCTACATCCACGAGTGCAGGTGAGATACAAAACAAGCATGCATAGAAACACACACACATTCTCTCACACACACAAACACAAACAGTCACACATTCTCACACACACACACAGTCACACACAGACATTCACACACAGACATTCACACACACACACACAGTCGCACACAGACATTCACACACACACACACACACACACACACACACACACCACACACAGTCGCACACAGACACACACACACAGTCGCACACAGACATTCACACACACACACAAAAACAGTCACACACAAACACACACACACACACACACACAAACAGTCACACACACACACAAACATTCACACACACACACAAACACACAAACAGTCACACACACACAAACATTCACACACACACACACAAACATTCACACACACACACAAACATTCACACACACACACAAACATTCACACACACACACACACTATTTTGTTATGTTGCTGAGAATAAAAACTCTGTCCTCATCAGTGGTGTAAAGACAGACTGAGAAAGATCACAACTTTTACAATACTCATTTTGATCACTGATCCTTTTCTCTCTTCCTCTACCCCCCCTCCCAGGAGGCTGTGGCCTAACGGTGTGTTTGGCGGTGGGTCAGAGAGCGAGGTGCAGACCCTCCTCAATGTCTACTTCCGACACCAGACCCTGGGCCAGACGGGGACCATCGCCCTGGTTGGGTCACGCCAAGACCTCAGCCTTATCTGTTCCAAGCTGCTGGAGCTCAACGGGGAGATCCGGGACATGATCCGTCGCGCTCAGGGATACCGGGTGGTCAACACCTACCTCCCCGACTCCTCTGCCTCAGGGACAAGCCTCTGACAGCAGCACAGGAGCCCCCCTCGTACCCCTCATCCACCCTTATTAGCCTTGACCCGACAAACCTCATCCTCCCTGTCACCCCTACTGCCCCTGATCTCGTCGCATATGGTGCTGTTACCCCCGACCATAACACCACTACCACCATCTCTACTGCCCCAAACCCAGCCTCACTTCTGGCCTCTCCCTCCAGCTCAACCATAGACTTGTCTCTGCCCTTACTCATAGACTTCTACTGGCCTCCCCCAGACCTCTCCAGACCCCACTGTGAGTGCACAGACATACATCAGGCATCTCACACACACTCTTTACAGTGCATTCCAAACCTCAGCCCTAACACACACACTCCACTCAAACCAGGTAACACATTGCCCGACCTTACGCACACACACACATTTCCTGCTATCCCACCTCGTGGACCACACCTCCCGTACTCCCCTTACACACATCCAGAACCAGTCTTAGACACACAAGGTCTGGCCCCTCTCCTTCCTCCTCTTCCTCCTGACCCAGCCCAAGGTGCAGAGGCGGGGTGGGGGTGCTGCTGCGCCATCGGAGGGGGTGGTACACCCCTGTCCCATTACCTGGGGAAGGTGGGTCACACCGCCTGGCCCCTACTCAGAGTGGGGGGGCTCCTGAACCCTAAACAACCCTCTGGTGTTCACACCTGAGAGACTCACCTGATGATGCTGGTCATACCTGATGATGCTGGCCACACCTGATGATTTCAACCACACCTGATGATTCTGACCACACCTGATGCTGACCACACCTGATGATGCTGGCCACACCTGATGATGCTGGCCATACCTGATGATGCTGACCACACCTGAAGATCTCAACCACACCTGATGATGCTGGCCACACCTGATGATGCTGACCACACCTGATGATGCTGGCCATACCTGATGATGCTGACCACATCTGATGCTGACCATACCTGAAGATCTCAACCACACCTGAAGATCTCAACCACTCCTGATGATGCTGGCCACACCTGAAGATCTCAACCACTCCTGATGATGCTGGCCACACCTGAAGATCTCAACCACTCCTGATGATGCTGGCCACACCTGTGGATTAAAATACCTAAGTCCCCGAGAGAGACCAAAGGACATATGTGAAACACCTGATGAACCTGAGGATTTACCTGACCTGATATCAGATTCAACCTATGAATGAAAATACCTGATCTCAGTGAAACCTTAGGATGGGGGAAGTATCTGTTACCACCAGGTAACCTGGGGATCCACTACCTGACGCCTCACCTGTGGATGAATGTCCCAGAGTCATAGCTTCTATTGCACTAACATGGACTTCTTAGAGGAGAGGAGCCGTTACTACTGAGAGAGACATTCAATCATGCGGTTTATCTGAGAGAGAGAGAGATCGAGGCCAAGGACTGGAAGGTTGTATCTCTCTCACCACGTGTGTATCTACTGTTTAAAGAGTCTCTTTAGGGGAAAATGTGCACTGCTTGACCTAGAGGAATGCTGTATTCTAGAATCCACAGCCTCTACTTAGCATTGGTTACCCGGACGATGTTTAGTTCTACAACTGACAGAAGTCGGCATTCACGATAAAGACTGTTAGGATCCGTCTGCATCGCTGCCCCTCCACATGGAGCTGCATCGTGTGAAGAGACAGGACACAGACTAGTATTCATGTGTTTAATCTTGTTGCCTGGTTTTCTGAACCTGAACGCTTCTCGTGTATTAGTGAACCAGCTCCTCAAGACCACTGTAAGACTAGCCTACCTTAGACGATTATATTGATTAGTATGTACACACTGGCTATACGGTGTAGCATATTGTGGGTCTACGTATACACACACCATTTGTTACCGTGACCATCCTATATTTCTGATGTGTGTGTAACTGTGACATTGGGAGGGGGGAAAGAGTACAGTTGTACACACACTAAATACTCCGTCACATGGACGTGTGCTGACATTCACTGGTTTAAATGTTCTTAACTAAACATACTGTTCAAATACCTGCTGGGCCCTGTTCCAATACTGTAAATCCTTAACTTCCAACCTGCCTTGAAGGAATCACTGACCAGGGTGGTTAAGGTTCAAATACTAGAGGTTTGATACTAGTAAGGTCTGATCAGTGGCCAAGGAAGGATGCATTTAAGTATTGGAACAGGGCCATAGACACTTCCTGTGGTGGTCAGTCACTTGTGATTCCTTTCTACATGAGTTCAGTCTAGTCTTATCTATATCCTATTCCTGACCAGCTTTATAGATTTTCCCCCACGTTCCTTCGATTTAACTGCCATGCATGTGTATATTGTAATGGACGACGTGTATTCAGAAGATTCATATTTTATCTGATAGATGCGTTTGTATGAGAGAGAAAGTGTGCATCAAGAAAAAAAAATTCACATTTTTAAAGTGTTGTAGAGGAAGACAGTTCACTTTGTAAATAGTTTTACAGCTTTGTGAAGTCATTGAGTTGATGCCATGTCTCAAAATAAAGCCCTCTCAAAAGTTTGTGCCCTTTCGGTTCACTTCTGTTAGGGAGCAAAAGTCACAGCCCAGTTGTGTTCTCATTACCCTGTTAAAGGAATCCCCAAACAGTCACATTACACCAGTAAATGACCTGTTAGCTGTAGCAGAGTGCATTGGATGAGCTAGTTCATGAACACCACAAAACAAGCAGAGTGCATTGGATGAGCTAGTTCATGAACACCACAAAACAAGCAGAGAGCATTGGATGAGCTAGTTCACGAACACCACAAATCAAGCAGAGTGCATTGGATGAGCTAGTTCACGAACACCACAAAACAAGCAGAGAGCATTGGATGAGCTAGTTCACGAACACCACAAATCAAGCAGAGTGCATTGGATGAGCTAGTTCACGAACACCACAAATCAAGCAGAGTGCATTGGATGAGCTAGTTCACGAACACCACAAAACAAGCAGAGTGCATTGGATGAGCTAGTTCACGAACACCACAAATCAAGCAGAGTGCATTGGATGAGCTAGTTCACGAACACCACAAAACAAGCAGAGTGCATTGGATGAGCTAGTTCACGAACACCAAAACAAGCAGAGTGCATTGGATGAGCTAGTTCACGAACGCCACAAAACAAGCAGAGTGCATTGGATGAGCTAGTTCACGAACACCACAAAACAAGCAGAGTGCATTGGATGAGCTAGTTCACGAACACCACAAATAGGTTAATGCTGCAATTACTTTATTTCATATTTACAAAAAAAGTTGAGTCACTCAGTTGATCACGGTGGAAAGAGTATAAAAGTTATGAGGCAGGCTATTTAAGACATGGACAGGACCTTGGCAGGTAAGAAACAAGTTGACCACTGCACCTCCCTAACCACCGTGGATAGGATTGGAGGAAGGTCGACCTGATCCTAGATATGTGGTTAAGGTCAACTTCTACTCCTGTGGCATAGTGTTGTTTAGCCTGCCATGTGGGAAGGCTCAGAGTAGGATACTGTGGCCCTAGATACTGGTATAAGGTCAGGTTGTGCATCCCGCCAAGGGCAGAAAAGTTTAGGATTGGCAGTTCCCTAATCAGATCCTAGATCTGTGCTTACAGCAATGCGTCACAATCCTGGGGACCCAAAGGGGATATATTGTTTGCCCTAGCTCTAACATCTAATTAAATTCATCAACTCAACTATATTCATTGAGTCAGGTGTTAAAGCAAAGGCAAAAAACATGCACCCCTTTAAGTGCAGGATTAGAAAACTGGTTTTACATCCATCTTCCACTAACCACTGATCTAAATTCAGATATGTCAACCAAAAGGTTATGGATGATTGGGTGACGATGGGCCTCAATCTGATCCTAGATCTGTAGTTAGGTCTGTAGCAGGGATGGTTTAAGTTCAGACAATGTATTTGTAGCTATAGGTAGTGTCACAGGAAATCCTCTTTCCCCTGCAGCGGCCACACAGGTCCTGTCTATGAGGTCTCTTCATGTCAATGTGCCGCTCCTTCTGCTCACAGCAGCACCGGGTCTGGGAACACACCTGAGAGACAGGAGAATAATTACAGCAACATTGACCCCTACTGGTGAATGGTGGGTAGACATGTCAGTTCCCCTGTAGGCCGTGTATCCATAACATAAGACAATGAAAGTAAAGCTACATAATCTAGAAAGTCCCCCCCCCACCCCCTTGTTTTAATGCATGACCTCAGAGGCTAAAGGGGCATAGGCACCATGCCGAGCACCTGCTGTGTTCCCCCCTCTCACCTTGCACTGGATAGACTCCACTCTATAGGGGTTAAATCCATTCTGGCACTTACGACAGAGCTGCTTGAAGTACACCTGAGTTCACAGAGGGAGGGTGATGAGACGACCATGTTAAAGAGGAAAGTCATTCATTAAACTTAAAAAATATTTGAAGGACAGTCCAGAAAAGGCAGAGTGTATAGTGTTACTGTCTACTCATGTTCCTCAGAACAAAAGCAGTGCACATGAAGGCTTATTGACCAGAACTTTAAACTCATTTTTCCGTTGGCAGAGACAGTGACTGATCCGTTACCTTACTAGTTCCAGAGATGCACCACACATAGGCACTCTCCCAACGGACGTTACACTGGCTGCAGTGGAAAAATCCGTACTTCTGCTCCAGAAACTACAGACGAAACAAGTGAATCATTCAAATGGAAAGTTCTAAATATGCAACATCCTATACAGGATGACTGGCATTTCAAATAGAAGTGCATTTTAAGAGAAAAGGCATATTGGTGGCAAATTGGACGCGTTGCAGATAACACTACACAGTACAAAATATAAGGTATTCCTCAATTAATGTTTCAGAATCGATTACATTCTGAATTCGTATTCTCCCCTAGTATAAACACCGGGAACGACTGACCTGAAAGTTGAACCCTTTGGGCGTCTGGTGTAGGGGTTTCCTGACAACCTCACGCGGGATCTCCGGTCTAACCTGGTCCTCCGTTTTCTGCTCGGTAACGTCGGCCTCGCCATCCTCATCAATAGCCCCGTTACCGCCCCCCTCTCCTCCCTCACAGTACACGCCGTCATCCTGCGCTTTCACCGGCAGCGCGAAGAACCGGCGATCAAACACCGGAGAGTAGATAGCGAGGGGTCGCGAGAAGCGCACGTTGTTTACCGGAGTGCTCGGCAACGCTTTCGGGTCCAGAGAAGAAGCCGCCGAGGGACTCTGCTGGCACTTCACAGGCGACTTCGAAAATAACGGAAATTTCCTTTCCCGGTAGAACAGCGTCTTGGGTCCGAGGGAGCACTGGACCATCGCGTCGACCTGGGCGTTGACCTGAACCCCGAACTCCTTGGTGTTTGCCTTCCGGAGACGAGGGGTAAGGTTGGGATTCACCTGAGACAGGATGGCCTTCAGCTGGGCCCGTTTACACACGTCAAGGTAGTCCAGCGCTTCGGGAGGCACGTAGATGCTTCCCTTACCCCAGGTGTGAGGCTTGAACTTCGGGTTGCCGTGGAGGATAGGAGCCATCATGGGACCGCAGCCCGGATAGCCATTAAAGTTGTATGGAGAAAACATAAACCCCTCCATCGTGTATAGAAGACAAGGTGAGCCTGCTGCGGTTTAAATGTGCACGTCCGCCCTCCAGTCAAGACGTTACCCACAGCGCTAATTGGGCCCGACCTATTGGATGATTAGCCGGTCAAGTGAGGACAGGTGTGTGCACTGGGAACCGCGCTTAGAGAGGGGACGCTCAGGATGTGTTTGAATATTTCCAGTGTATCCTCCCTTTAGTCCTTGCTTACTTCCCTCATCCCTTCTTACCTTCCTTTCGCATTCTATTATTTCCTTTTTTTCCTTCCATCCATTCTTACATTTTGTTATTTTTCCTTCCTTAATTTAAAAAAATATTCTTTAAAAAAAGACCTTTATTTAACTGGGCAAGTCAGTTAAGAACAAATTCTTATTTTCAATGACGACCTAGGAACAGTGGGTTAACTGCCTGTTCAGGGGCAGAACGACAGATTATTCGGGACAAGTAAAGATCTAATGATCATGTTTGGAATATGTAGTGGAAAATGACATCTACTTCTAACTCAGACTATGAACGCTAGTGATGGGTCGTTCGCGAATGAACGGCTCTTTTTTGAACGGATCTTTTTGGTGAACGTCGGGAGCCGAATCCCATCGGTGGAAGAGCCGTTCATTTGGCTTCCCGATTTGCATACTGCTACTATCGTTTTTTGAGCTCAAAACAAGGTTTTTCTGTAGATATGTAAAACAAATCATTATCTAAAGAGTGGTGTGTCCTCACTGAAGAAACAACAATAAATAATCTGGTCCACGTGAATTTGTTTCAGTGAATAAAAAAATCAAGACATTGTTTTGCAGGCCATCTAATAATTTGTCCAGGTAAAAATGTATTTGAATGCGAATTTCACTATGACATACTGGTAGCCTATCTATTTGGGATTTAAATGGGAGATGTGCAATTTGTCATGTTCTATGTCTATTTTTAAACATTTTCAACGAAGAGCCGTTTGGGAGCCAAATGAGCCGGCTCCTTTACGTGAACGGAGCCAAATGAGCCGGCTCCTTTACGTGAACGGAGCCAAATGAGCCGGCTCCTTTACGTGAACGGAGCCAAATGAGCCGGCTCCTTTACGTGAACGGAGCCAAATGAGCCGGCTCACCGAAATAATCGGAATGCCCATCACTAGTGAACTATGGCAGAATTTCATTAGTCTAAAGAAGCTTCTCCTCCTTCTGTTTCCTTTCCTTAATCTGCACTGGCCTGAAATAATTTCATTAAAATGACAAGTATCTATTTAATAGCACCTAATCATACGAAATACAGACGGGCTATACAATACTTACTTGCGAGTAATCAGCATCGACATTAGACTGATATGAATCCAGAACGGTTATGGGGGTTTGGTTTCACTTATTTTGTTGGTTTCAGTTCTTGGGCGGGAGGGCGTGTCTTGTAAACAGAGTACAGCTGCGGTTGTGCTGTGTACTGTAGTTGGTGGTGAAGCAGTCTGAAGTAAAAGACAAATGGCGAGAGGGAGAAGACAAAATCGATACATGAAGAAACTGTTCATCCTTCGAGGTTTGCCAGGAGTTGGAAAGACAGAGAGGGCAAAGTAAGCTAATCAATCCAAACTATTGGGAGCCCTGCCTTATCCCAAGTCTTTTTTGTCAAAATATGTATTGTTTTGAGATCGTGGGTTCATTTTCTGAAGTATCACCTAAACACTTTTTTAATATTGCTAATATTGAAGATTGTGGCTTCTATCAATGTAATTGTCTGCATCATCACCAATCCCCCATATACATTTTGTTGTTTAATATACAGTACCAGTCAAAAGTTTGGTCGCACCTACTCATTCCTGTGGTCTTCTTCATTTGTATTATTTTATACATTGTATAATAATAGTGAAGGCATCAAAACTATGAAATAACACATATGGAACCATGTAGTAACCTAAAAAGTGTTAAACAAATCTAAATATATTTTATATTTGAGGTTCTTCAAAGTAGCCACCCTTTGCCTTGATGACAGCTTTGCACACTCTTGGCATTCTCTCAACCAGCTTAATGAGGTAGTCACCTGGAATTCAGGCTCTCATGAAGAGTTACCTCTGCTGCAGAGGATAAGCTCATTTGAGTTACCAGCCTCAGAAACTGCAGTCCAAATAAATGCTTCACGGAGTTCAAGTAACAGACACATCTCAACATCAACTGTTCAGAGGAGACTGCGTGAATCAGGCCTTCGTGGTCGAATTGCTGCAACGAAACCACTACTAAAGGACACCAATAAGAAGAAGAGACTTGCTTGGGCCAAGAAACATGAGCAATGGAAATCTGTCCTTTGGTCTGATGAGTCCAAATGTGCGATTTTGGGTTCCAACCACCGTGTCTTTGTAAGACACAAGAGTAGATTAATGGATGATCTCTGCATGTGTGGTTCCCACAAAGCATGGAGGAGGAGGTGTGATTGTGTGTGTGGGGGGGGGGAGGTAATTTTGAATAGACTGAAACACTTTATTTGAAATATATAAATATCTAATGAAATGATTTCCTTTTTTGCTTTCCAGAGGACTCTGGGACGAACATGCAAGACTTGGACGGAAAGGAGAAATTTTCTCCGCTGACAGGTACCATGAAAGGACCAACTACACCAAAGGAAACTTTCAACACAACCATCAGCAGAATAGAGAGGATGGTGTGTATTGTGGTGTCTGGGGGCAAATTGCAGAAACAATCTACTCATCATGTCATTACACACACATCGTTTGTTCTTCTTTAAAGTTCTGGTACTCTGGCTTGTGTTGACAGTTTTTAAAGCCATGAACAGAGGTGTGGATCCGATCATCGTTGACAACACAAACATTTCTCTTTGGGAGATGTGGCCCTATATCCACATGGTGAGGACGTGTGTGTGTGTGTGTGTGTGTGTGTGTGTGTGTGTGTGTGTGTGTGTGTGTTTGAAATGCATATGATTTCTAGTTTAGTTAGTCCCAGCTACCAGACATTGCAGAGACATTTCAATGTTATTTTTGTAACGCTCCACTTATTTTCTAGTCATTGTCACATCCTTTGTACTTGTGAACCTAAACGACATCTGACTAACTACAAGACTGGTTGAAGCTGGTTTCCAGATGACTTCCTACTAGGTGGTGCTAGCGGCAGAGTCAGATAGTTTCCTCTTGGTTAGACATGTTGTTGATAAATCTGACATTTTATTCTACTTTTTACAATGTTATTAATATACCAATTGGTCTTCTGACAGACAGACAGATGGACAGATTAAACAGACTCATTGGGGCGGCAGGGTAGCCTAGTGGTTAGAGCGTTGGACTAGTAACCGGAAGGTTGCAAGTTCAAACCCCTGAGCTGACAAGGTACAAATCTGTCATTATGCCCCTGAACAGGCAGTTAACCCACTGTTCCTAGGCCGTCATTGAAAATAAGAATTTGTTCTTAACTGACTGGTCTAGTTAAATAAAGGTGTAAAAAAGAAAACGTACAGTATTATTATTGCATGGAACTTCCTTCCATCTCATATTGCTCAAATAAACAGCAAACCTGGTTTCAAAAATCAGATAAAGCAACACCTCTCGGCACAACGCCTCTCCCCTATTTGACCTAGATAGTTTGTGTGTATGCATTGATATGTAGGCTACGTGTGCCTTTTTAAAAATGTATGTAGTTCTGTCCTTGAGCTGTTCTTGTCTAATGATGTTCTGTATATTATGTCATTCTTACAAGGCCCCGCCCTCCTCCACCTTTTCCTTCGTATGTTCTTTACGCTAATGACGGGGATTTGGGCCTTGTCTTGACAAAGCATTATATCCTTTGCGTCGGGACTCATTTAAGAAAAATCTTTGTCCAGTTCGAGGTGAGTAATCGCTGTTCGGATGTCCAGAAGCTATTTTCGGTCATAAGAGACGGTAGCAGCAACATTATGTACAAAATGAGTTACAAACAATGTGAAGGAAAAAAAAATGGCTCAGTTGGTTAGGAGTCCGTAAAACGGCAGCCATCCCCTCCGGCGCCAATCTATAAAAGTAGTGATGAAGTCAATCTCTCCTCCACTTTGAGCCAGGAGGGATTGACATGCATATTATTATTGTTAGCTCTCTGTGTACATCCAAGGGCCACCTGTGCTTCCCTGTTGTGAGCCAATTGCAATTTTCCTAAGTCCCTCTTTGTGGCACTTCACCACACAACTGAACAGTAGTCCAGGTGAGACAAAACTAGGACCTTCCTTGTTGATAGTGCTGTTAAGAAGGTAGAGAAGGACTTAATTATGGACAGACCTCCCCCCATCTAAGCTACTTTTGTATCATTGTATATCATTTTGTTTTTACCATGACAGTTTACAATCCTGTTTAGTCACCTCAACTTGCTCAATTTCCACATTATTTATTACAAGATTTAGTTGAGGTTTAGGGTTTAGTGAATGATTTGTCCCAAATTCAATGCCTGAAGTTTTTTAAATATTTAGGACTAACTTATTCCTTGCCACCCATTCTGAAACTAACTGCAGCTCTTTGTTAAGTGTTGAAGTCATTTCAGTCTCTGTAGTAGCTGACGTGTATAGTGTTGAGGCATCCGCATACATAGACACACTATTTTAATTCATAGGCAGTGGCATGTCATTAGTAAAGATTGAAAAAAGTAAGGGGCCTAGACAGCTGCCCTGGGGAATTGCTGATTGTACCTGTACCTATGTTGGAGAGGCTTCCATTAAAGAACACCCTCTGTGTTCTGTTAGACAGGTAACTCTTGATCCACACTATAGCAGGGGGTGTAAAGCAGTAAAACATACGTTTTTACAACGGCAGACTATGATCGATAAGGTCCAAAGCCGCACTGAAGTCTAACAAAACAACCCCCACAATCTTTTTATGATCCTCTCTGCCAATCATCAGTCATTTGTGTAAGTGCTGTACTTGTTGAATGTCCTTCCCTATAAGCGTGCTGAAAGTTTGTTGTCAGTTTGTTTACAGTAAAATAGCATTGTATCTGGTCAAACACAATTTTTTTCAAAACTTTACTAAAGGTTGGTAACAGGCTGATTAGTCGGCTATTTGAGCCAGTAAAGGGCTTTATTATTCTTAGGAAGTGGAATGACTTTTGCTTCCCTCCAGCCCTGAGGGCACACACTTTCTAGTAGGCTTAAATTGAAGATATGGCAAACAGGAGTGGCAATATCGTCCGCTATTATCCTCAGTAACTTTCCAACCCAGTTGTCAGACCCCTGTGGCTTGTTATTGTTAATAGACAACAATACATTTTTCACCTCTTCCACACTTACTTTACGGAATTCAAAATTACAATGCTTGTCTTTCATAATTTGGTCAGATATACTTGGATGTGTCGTGTCAGTGTTTGTTGCTGGCATGTCATGTCTAAGTTTGCCAATGAAAAAATCATTAAAGAAGTTGGCAACATCAGTCGGTGAGGGAGATGAAGTGAATTAATAAAGTTTTTGGTGACAATCAGCTTTGAAATTAACATATTTTGCATTATTCTTTGCAATCAAAGTATTGGGGTAGTGAATTGAGCTGTAAGCTAGCAAATAAAGTTAGCCTACAATTAAAGCTGGAAGCGACCGGTGTCGTTCGGCATTGTAAAAGTGTTCTAGTCTGTATGGACATTATTTTGCGAACATTAATAAACAGTTTCAACATTTCTACATGCTGTGTTGTATTATTAAAGTGTGTTCATTTCTGTGCAACGTGAGTGGGGAGTGCCAATGCAGCCCAGACAGTTCTATCAATGAATGAGTAGGTGGAGAAGGCATTTTTCCATTCACGCTGTAAAGTGGCTGTGCTGACACAGACTTGATCCTCTCAATCAAGTTAGACACATTTGACAGAAGTACCGAACATAAAAAATATTCTATTACCAAACCTTTTTTTAATATTTTTTTTTACAGTGGCTTGTGAAAGTATTCACCCCCTTGGCATTTTTTTTGTTGCCTTACAACCTATATTTTTTTTGGGGGGGGGATTGTATCATTTGATTTAAACAACATGCCTACAACTTTGAAAATGGAAAATGTGTTTTATTGTGAAAAAAACAGAAAACTTGAGCGTGCACAACTGTTCACCCCGTCAATGTAAAAACTTTGTAGAGCCATCTTTTGCAGCAATTACAGCTGCAAGGCTCTTGGGGTATGTTAAGCTTGGCACATCTAGCCACTGGGATTTTTTGCCATTCTTCAAGGTAAAACTGCTCCAGCTCCTTCAAGTTGGATGGGTTCTGCTGGTGTACAGCAATCTTTAAGTCATACAACAGATTCTCAATTGGATTGAGGTCTGGGCTTTAAATGTTTCCTGTTAAATCATTCAAGTGTTGCTTTAGCAGTATGCTTAGGGTCATTGTCCTGCTGGAAGGTGAATCTCCGTCCCAGTCTCAAATCTCTGGAAGACTGAAACAGGTTTTCAAGAATTTCCCTGAATTTAGCGCCATCCATCGTTCCTTCAATTCTGACCAGTTTCCCAGTCCCTGCCGATGAAAAACATCCCAACAGCATGATGCTTCCACCACCATGCTTCACTGTGGGGATGGTATTCTCAGGGTGATGAGAGGTGTTGGGGTTGCGCAAGACATAGGGTTTTCATTGGTCAAAAAGCTAAATTTTAGTCTAATCTGACCAGAGTACCTTCTTCCATATGTTTGAGGATTCTCCCACATGCCTTTTGGCGAACACCAAACATGTTTGCTAATTTCTTTCTTTAAGCAATGTTTTTTTTCTGGATTTAATGGTGCTCTTTGGGATGTTCAAAGTTTCGGATATTTTTTTATAACACAAGCCTGAGCTGTACTTCTCCACAACTTTGTCCCTGACCTATTTGGCGAGCTCCTTGGTCTTCATAGTGACGCTTGCTTGGTGGTGCCCCTTACTTAGTGGTGTTGCCTTTCAGAACAGGTGTAAATATACTGAGATCATGTGACAGATCACATGACACTTAATTTTTATTTAACTAATTATGTGACTTCTGGAGGTAATTGGTTGCACCAGATCTTATTTAGGGGCTTCATAGCAAAGGGGGTGAATACATATATAATTTTAATTTTTTTAAACAAGTAGTTTTTTTCATTTTCCTTCACCAATTTGGACTATTTTGTGTATGTATATTACATGAAATTTATGAATTAAAATTACAGGCTGAAATTAAACAAAACAGGAAAAATGCAAAGGAGGTGAGGCACTGTATGTCAAAAAAGTACATGTTACGGCTTTCTTCCTGGGAAGGAGAGGAGGACCAAAATACAGCGTGGTTATGGTTGAACATCTTTAATAAAGATGATAACGTGAACAATATACATATTAAAAACGTGGAAAAACCAAAACACTGGTGCAAAACACAGAGACAGGAAACAATCACCCACAAAATGCCCAAAGAATATGGCTGCCTAAATATGGTTCCCAATCAGAGACAACAATAAACACCTGCCTCTGATTGAGAACCACTCTAGGCAAGGCATAGACTTACCTAGAATGCTACACTGAACACAACCCCATCAATCTACAAAACCCCTAGACAAGACAAACACATAATCACCCATGTCACACCCTGGCCTAACCAACATAATAAAGAAAACACAGAATACTAAGGCCAGGGCGTGACAGTACAGAAGTGCAACATTAACATTCTCTACCTTTTTACAGTAACTTTCTGGCAACTGACTGCCTGTAAGTTACTGTAAAAACAACTGGATTTGTTTTACAGTGCAGGATGGTGGAGTGTTGGACATAAGATCAGAAAGAAACCTTGGTTTAACAGTTCATTAAAGTAATGTACTGTTAAACAAACGTTTCTTTGCAATTTACGATAGCATACTTTACCCTTTTTAACAGTAAATTATAGGTAAGTGACTGCCAGTAAGTTAATGTAAAAACAACACAATTTGTTTTATGGAAGTGTCAGGGACGGATGGGCAGTAGGGCAATTCTGGCAAATGTCCATTAGCAGTGTTTACACAGGAGGCGCGCACCTACTGTCAACTAAGAGTAATTTAATGCTCGAGGCTCCAGAGGCCAAATTGGCCACCGTACCGCATCGTCTCTCAAATGTTGTAACATTTAAAGGGCTCCATATTTGTACCCATCCACTAGCTGTTGTTCAACGTGGAGATGTATTGAAGCATAGTTCGTTCCATAGTTCATTCCATAGGACTTTCATTCCATAGTTCATTCCATAGGATTTTCATTCCACAACTATTATTATACCAAATGTTTTAGGGTCTTTACACAGATCGGCTACATAGCTACACATCCATAGCATTCAGGTCTTTTATCCTCCACTAACTAATCTTACACAATAAGCAATAAAGTGTTAGCTACTGCTACGTTACCTACATTGGCAAATATTTTCCATCTGTAACATTAACGTCACTACAATTTCACAAATTGAAGGACCAGACATTTGAAATGGGTTTAGAATATTTATGAGGATTCCAAAGGGGAATGAGGATTCCAAAGGGGAATGAGGATTCCAAAGGGGAATGAGGATTCCAAAGGGGAATGAGGTTTCCAAAGGGGAATGAGGTTTCCAAAGGGGAATGAGAATTCCAAAGGGGAATGAGAATTCCAAAGGGGAATGAGGATTCCAAAGGGGAATGAGGATTCCAAAGGGGAATGAGAATGGACCGAATGAAGCTGAAGGCTGCAGACGAAGGATCCAGGGGGTGGACTCTGTAGAGTTTGGCTTAGAGTCTTAGGTAGACATCATCGCCAGGCTATAGTAGTTAGGCTACTGTTGTGATGGTAATCCCCAAAAAGAGAACTTCAAGATAGTCAGACCCTGGAGAGGAAGTGAGCTGTTCTGGACTCCAGGTGCTGAATGGTTGGCAAAATAGTTTAGGTAGTACAGATGTAAGATCTTAATTGTATGTTCTTGCACAGAAGGACATGCAAACGTGTAGTGTATTCAATGTTTTAAAAGGCTTCTAACGTTTGTAATTTCCACTAATAATAGTAATATTAGTAATATTAGTATATTAGTAACACTAGTAATATTTCAGACCTAATTTGCCCTAACGTAAAATGTATCAACCCCAAACATAAAAATATACATTCATTATAATTCATATAAAAATTCACATTTACGGTTGCTGCAGGATTATTTTCCTCCTTTAACAAACAGGCTCAAATGAAGATCCTACATCTGTACAGACATATGGATGAGATGCCCACAGAGGGACTCAGTCTTAGACCCCAGGAGAACAAGCAGAAGTGACGGTCGGCAAGGAAAAAACTCCCTTGAAAGAAGAAAACTGTGGTAGAATTACAACATTATGTTAATCACATGACTTTTATATTAGAATGTGTTCCTATATTAGTACATTCACAATGTCGTTTTTTTCTGAGAGGAGCCTCTGAGGTTTAACGCTGACCGTCCATTTACGATGACAACATTTCAGCAGTGTGAACTGCTGGTCTGTCTGAAAGTCTCTCCTTTGGTTTGAATAATTATCACGACAAAACCTTGAGAGGAACCAGACTCAGCTGGGGAGCCAATCCTCTTTTTGACTGGTTGGGTAAGATTCGGTGCGTGAGGTAGATGGTGTGTGTGAAATGAGGCAGAGACTGGAAGGTTCTGATAGATGAGCATGTTGTGGGCTGTCCTGATGTTTTTGATGACAGAGTGGATGTAGAAATGACAGACTTGAGAGGATCAGCGTCCGAGGAGTTGTACGGTATAGTCTGGGATGCCGTGTCCAGAATTTGGTGAATGGTTGGTAAGGACTGTGGAGACATGGCAGTCGCAACAGGTAGACTGGTGAGGTTCTGCCAAACTGATCTGTTTACTGTGTATGAGGGTGAAGGTGAAGGTATTGTAAGCATGAGTATTTAGCTGAGCATGTTATAACCAGGCCTTTAGCTATAACACATTAACCTCTGCATATTAACTGTAGCTGTCTGCTACACATTGCTCAACAGGAAGCATCACACAATTGAACTTACACGAATGTGCTGATGTCTCAATAACAGCACATAGACAGGAACTGGCTCGACCACAAAGCCTTAAATCAGCAGTATCGGCCAAAGCCTGACCCTGTGAAAACAGGAACATACATTAAGACACATAGACTCATTGCACACATAAGCTGCATAAGATAACCTTATCTAGGACACACACACACACACACACCCTGGACTCAGGAAAACAACAAGGACATAAAACAACGGCTGAAGCATGGGCTGCAGGAGCCAATCAGCAGAGGCTACGCCTGGACCTGATCCAACCAGAGAACCAGGACTTCAAGACTCAACCTACTTTCTGTGCTGTATAAAACATGTAAACAAACTGTATTAGAGCTCTCTCTCTTCTAGCTCACTCGGAGTTACTAGAAAGAGCCCGTGCACGCTGTACCAGATATCTTTACTCTGAATAAACTGTCGCTTGTCATACAATCTACCGCTTTGTCCGAATCTATCCTTGACCGGCTCACTCTCCTGCACATCTCAATTATCAACAGTATCCTTGTCGAAGACGGTGATGTCGGACAGCGGAGATGATCAGAAGGCATGTAGGTAGACGATGAGGAAGTGAACTCGGCAACGTCACAGGAATAGAAAGAAACATCAATCCCAACGTAGCAAGACTGAGATGGAAACGTAACCTGATCTCAGCGTCTGGATGCAGGCAGACAGGATGTCAACGGTGATGGGCTGGCGATGAGTGGCGAACTTCGGCGAGGCTGGGCTGTGGCCGGCAGTTAAACCTGGGGGGGGTTATTAATTTTTATTTATTTATTTTATTTTTTTATTTCACCTTTATTTAACCAGGTAGGCTAGTTGAGAACAAGTTCTCATTTGCAACTGCGACCTGGCCAAGATAAAGCATAGCAGTGTGAGCATACAACAAAGAGTTACACATGGAGTAAACAATTAACAAGTCAATAACACAGTAGAAAACGAAGGGGGGGTCTATATACAATGTGTGCAAAAGGCATGAGGAGGTAGGCAAATAATTACAATTTTGCAGATTAACACTGGAGTGATAAAAGATCAGATGGTCATGTACAGGTAGAGATATTGGTGTGCAGAAGAGCAGAAAAGTAAATAAATAAAAAACAGTACGGGGATGAGGTAGGTGAAAAGGGTGGGCTATTTACCAATAGACTATGTACAGCTGCAGCGATCGGTTAGCTGCTCAGATAGCTGATGTTTGAAGTTGGTGAGGGAGATGAAAGTCTCCAACTTCAGCGATTTTTGCAATTCGTTCCAGTCACAGGCAGCAGAGTACTGGAACGAAAGGCGGCCAAATGAGGTGTTGGCTTTAGGGATGATCAGTGAGATACACCTGCTGGAGCGCGTGCTACGGATGGGTGTTGCCATCGTGACCAGTGAGCTGAGATAAGGCGGAGCTTTACCTAGCATAGACTTGTAGATGACCTGGAGCCAGTGGGTCTGGCGACGAATATGTAGCGAGGGCCAGCCGACTAGAGCATACAAGTCGCAGTGGTGGGTAGTATAAGGTGCTTTAGTGACAAAACGGATGGCACTGTGATAGACTGCATCCAGTTTGCTGAGTAGAGTGTTGGAAGCCATTTTGTAGATGACATCGCCGAAGTCGAGGATCGGTAGGATAGTCAGTTTTACTAGGGTAAGCTTGGCGGCTTGAGTGAAGGAGGCTTTGTTGCGGAATAGAAAGCCGACTCTTGATTTGATTTTCGATTGGAGATGTTTGATATGAGTCTGGAAGGAGAGTTTGCAGTCTAGCCAGACACCTAGGTACTTATAGACGTCCACATATTCTAGGTCGGAACCATCCAGGGTGGTGATGCTAGTCGGGCATGCAGGTGCAGGCAGCGACCGGTTGAAAAGCATGCATTTGGTTTTACTAGCGTTTAAGAGCAGTTGGAGGCCACGGAAGGAGTGTTGTATGGCATTGAAGCTTGTTTGGAGGTTAGATAGCACAGTGTCCAAAGACGGGCCGAAAGTATATAGAATGGTGTCGTCTGCGTAGAGGTGGATCAGGGAATCGCCCGCAGCAAGAGCAACATCATTGATATACACAGAGAAAAGAGTCGGCCCGAGAATTGAACCCTGTGGCACCCCCATAGAGACTGCCAGAGGACCGGACAGCATGCCCTCCGATTTGACACACTGAACTCTGTCTGCAAAGTAATTGGTGAACCAGGCAAGGCAGTCATCCGAAAAACCGAGGCTACTGAGTCTGCCGATAAGAATATGGTGATTGACAGAGTCGAAAGCCTTGGCGAGGTCGATGAAGACGGCTGCACAGTACTGTCTTTTATCGATGGCGGTTATGATGTCGTTTAGTACCTTGAGTGTGGCTGAGGTGCACCCATGACCGGCTCGGAAACCAGATTGCACAGCGGAGAAGGTACGGTGGGATTCGAGATGGTCAGTGACCTGTTTGTTGACTTGGCTTTCGAAGACCTTAGATAGGCAGGGCAGGATGGATATAGGTCTGTAACAGTTTGGGTCCAGGGTGTCTCCCCCTTTGAAGAGGGGGATGACTGCGGCAGCTTTCCAATCCTTGGGGATCTCAGACGAGATGAAAGAGAGGTTGAACAGGCTGGTAATAGGGGTTGCGACAATGGTGGCAGATAGTTTCAGAAATAGAGGGTCCAGATTGTCAAGCCCAGCTGATTTGTACGGGTCCAGGTTTTGCAGCTCTTTCAGAACATCTGCTATCTGGATTTGGGTAAAGGAGAACCTGGAGAGGCTTGGGCGAGGAGCTGCGGGGGGGGCGGAGCTGTTGGCCGAGGTTGAAGTAGCCAGGCGGAAGGCATGGCCAGCCGTTGAGAAATGCTTATTGAAGTTTTCGATAATCATGGATTTATCAGTGGTGACCGTGTTACCTAGCCTCAGTGCAGTGGGCAGCTGGGAGGAGGTGCTCTTGTTCTCCATGGACTTCACAGTGTCCCAGAACTTTTTGGAGTTGGAGCTACAGGATGCAAACTTCTGCCTGAAGAAGCTGGCCTTAGCTTTCCTGACTGACTGCGTGTATTGGTTCCGGACTTCCCTGAACAGTTGCATATCACGGGGACTATTCGATGCTATTGCAGTCCGCCACAGGATGTTTTTGTGCTGGTCGAGGGCAGTCAGGTCTGGGGTGAACCAAGGGCTGTATCTGTTCTTAGTTCTGCATTTTTTGAACGGAGCATGCTTATCTAAAATGGTGAGGAAGTTACTTTTAAAGAATGACCAGGCATCCTCAACTGACGGGATGAGGTCAATGTCCTTCCAGGATACCCGGGCCAGGTCGATTAGAAAGGCCTGCTCACAGAAGTGTTTTAGGGAGCGTTTGACAGTGATGAGGGGTGGTCGTTTGACTGCGGCTCCGTAGCGGATACAGGCAATGAGGCAGTGATCGCTGAGATCCTGGTTGAAGACAGCGGAGGTGTATTTGGAGGGCCAGTTGGTCAGGATGACGTCTATGAGGGTGCCCTTGTTTACAGAGTTAGGGTTGTACCTGGTGGGTTCCTTGATGATTTGTGTGAGATTGAGGGCATCTAGCTTAGATTGTAGGACTGGCGGGGTGTTAAGCATATCCCAGTTTAGGTCACCTAACAGAACAAACTCTGAAGCTAGATGGGGGGCGATCAATTCACAAATGGTGTCCAGGGCACAGCTGGGAGCTGAGGGGGGTCGGTAGCAGGCGGCAACCGTGAGAGACTTATTTCTGGAGAGAGTAATTTTCAAAATTAGTAGTTCGAACTGTTTGGGTATGGACCTGGAAAGTATGACATTACTTTGCAGGCCATCTCTGCAGTAAACTGCAACTCCTCCCCCTTTGGCAGTTCTGTCTTGACGGAAGATGTTATAGTTGGGTATGGAAATCTCTGAATTTTTGGTGGCCTTCCTGAGCCAGGATTCAGACACAGCAAGGACATCAGGGTTAGCAGAGTGTGCTAAAGCAGTGAGTAAGACAAACTTAGGGAGGAGGCTTCTGATGTTGACATGCATGAAACCAAGGCTTTTTCGAACACAGAAGTCAACAAATGAGGGTGCCTGGGGACATGCAGGGCCTGGGTTTACCTCCACATCACCCGCGGAACAGAGAAGGAGTAGTATGAGGGTGCGGCTAAAGGCTATCAAAACTGGTCGCCTAGAGCGTTGGGGACAGAGAATAAGAGGAGCAGGTTTCTGGGCATGGTAGAATATATTCAGGGCATAATGCGCAGACAGGGGTATGGTGGGGTGCGGGTACAGCGGAGGTAAGCCCAGGCACTGGGTGATGATGAGAGAGGTTGTATCTCTGGACATGCTGGTAGTAATGGGTGAGGTCACCGCATGTGTGGGAGGTGGGACAAAGGAGTTATCAGGGGTATGAAGAGTGGAACTAGGGGCTCCATTGTGAACTAAAACAATGATAACTAACCTGAACAACAGTATACAAGGCATATTGACATTTGAGAGAGACATACAGCGAGGCATACAGTAATCACAGGTGTTGAATTGGGAAAGCTAGCTAAAACAGTAGGTGAGACAACAGCTAATGAGCTAGCACAACAACAGCAGGTAAAATGGCGTAGACTAGGCAACGGGGCCAACAGATAAAACAAACAAGCAGAATGGAGTACCGTGATTTATGGACAGTCCAGCGTGCATCAGCTATGTAGCCAAGAGATCAGTGTCCAGGGGGCAGCGGTGGATGGGGAAGGGAAGCTGGACTGGCGAGTGTTATCCAGGTTAAAAAAACGAACAATGACTAAATAGCTTGTAGCTAGTTAGCTGGTTAGCTTCTGGAGGTTCTTGAGTGTGTTCTAAAAATAAATAAAAAAATAATAGCGATTCCGTATCACATTGGGTGAGGCAGGTTTCCGGAAGGTATAAACAAATTAAAAGTCAAAAGAGATAGAAAGTAAATATGGGTCCGGTGGGCGTTTGGGACGCGGCGATTCAGGCGGTTAGCAGGCCTGTGCTAACAAGCTAACAGTTTATAGGCCCGGGCTAGACAAGGTAGCAGTTAGCGGACCGGAGCTGGACAAGCTAGCAGTTAGCAGGCCGAATTAGCAAGCAGGGAGATAGCGAGGGCTAGAGAGTTAGCCTTTGGGGGACGTCGCGATGGGGTGAGTCTGTTTATTCCTCTTCATGCGGTGACATCGATAGACCGGTCGTGGGCCTGGGTATTGTAGCTCAGGAGTATGCTACGGTGGTAGCGCAGGCCGGGCTAGCTTCAAGCTAAGTGGGTGGAAACGCTAGCCAGGGGTAATCATCCAGGGTTGCAGTTTAGCTAGATAGCTAGTTGTGAAGATCCAGCGTATTTGGAAGCTTAGGTTTAGCAAAATGTTTTTAAAGGGATAGCTATGTAAAAAACGAAAAATATGTAAAAAAACGAAAAATAAACAAAATATAAACAAAATATACAGGGACACGACACGACAGGACGACTTACTGCTACGCCATCTTGGATTCAAAGATACTGTAATATACTATACTCAGGGACCTGATACTTTGGGGCGGCAGGGTAGCCTAGTGGTTAGAGAGTTGAACTAGTAACCGGAAGGTTGCAAGTTCAAATCCCCGAGCTGACTAGGTACAAATCTGTCGTTCTGCCCCTGAACAGGCAGTTAACCCACTGTTCCTAGGCCGTCATTGAAAATAAGAATTTGTTCTTAACTGACTTGCCTAGTAAAATAAAAATAAATACATAAAATACCTAACTTCTCTGGTCATAACTATCAACTGTACAAAGCTATTTGTTCAGAAGGAGAGAAATAATCCATACACTCCTTCTATCCCTGCCCCTTTTCCTCAAAGACCCGACCAGTGTCACAGGAAAGAGTTGTTTTCTCCCAGAGCAGGAGAGAGGAGAAGTACCTCCCCCTCTTTCCCCCATATGGCCTGACGCAGACAGGAGAGAGGAGAAGTACCTCCCCCTCTTCCCCCGATATGGCCTGACGCAGACAGGAGAATTACCTCCCCCTCTTCCCCCGATATGGCCTGACGCAGACAGGAGAATTACCTCCCCCTCTTCCCCCGATATGGCCTGACGCAGACAGGAGAATTACCTCCCCCTCTTCCCCCGATATGACCTGACGCAGACAGGAGAATTACCTCCCCCTCTTCCCCCGATATGGCCTGACACAGACAGGAGAATTACCTCCCCCTCTTCCCCCGATATGGCCTGACGCAGACAGGAGAATTACCTCCCCCTCTTCCCCCGATATGGCCTGACGCAGACAGGAGAGAGGAGAAGTACCTCCCCCTCTTCCCCCCGATATGGCCTGACGCAGACAGGAGACAGGAGAAGTACCTCCCCCACTTCCCCCGATATGGCCTGACGCAGACATGAGACAGGAGAAGTACCTCCCCCTCTTCCCCCGATATGGCCTGACGCAGACAGGAGACAGGAGAAGTACCCACCCCTCTTCCCCTGATATGGCCTGACGCAGACAGGAGACAGATAGCCAATGGACTGTAATTAAACTGGGGAACTCATGCATTTAAAGTAGAAACACACATCACAGGGAACCCGCCACTTTATCATTATGTCAGCTCTGGAATGCTGCAGTATCCAACCTTCTTGAATATGATATCAAGCCAAAGCCAACACACAGAGAGGTTGTGCTTATGGGCTGAAAAACCACCGCTGACACTTTTCTGTCTCTTGGTTTCACTGTGCTGTCATTGTTATTGAGTGGCTCTGAATAACACCTGTTCCTACTAGAGGGTGCTCACTGTAAAATCATCCAATGGGATTGTTCTATGAGGCTGGTCTACTGTAAGTCTAAAATTATTTTTAAAGAGAACAAATCAATCAAATCCATCCACGTTTAATTTAAAGTTAAAATCCCCTGAAACAAATAAATGTCATGAGGTTACAGCCAAGAGAACAAGGCATTGTTTTATTGATTGGGTTCATGAGCCCCCCCCCCCCCCCCCCCCCCCCTCTCTCTCTCTCTCTCTCCCTCTCTCTCTCTCTCTCTCTCTCTCTCTCTCTCTCTCTCTCTCTCTCTCACTCTCAATTCATTTTCAATTTAAGGGGCTTTATTAGCATGGTAAACATATGTTTACATTGCCAAATCAAGTGAAATAGATAATAAACTAAAGTTAAATAATCAATAGAAATTGAACAGTAAACATTACACTCACAAAAGTAAAAAATAAAATAAAAAATACTAACATTTCAAATGTCATAGTATGTCTATAAACAGAGTTGTAATCATGTTTATTTATTTTAATTTTATTTTACCTTTATTTAACCAGGTAGGCAAGTTGAGAACAAGTTCTCATTTACAATTGCGACCTGGCCAAGATAAAGCAAAGCAGTTCGACAGATAAAACGACACAGAGTTACACATGGAGTAAAAACAAACATACAGTCAATAATGCAGTATAAACAAGTCTATATACAATGTGAGCAAATGAGGTGAGAAGGGAGGTAAAGGCAAAAAGGGCCATGATGGCAAAGTAAATACAATATAGCAAGTAAAATACTGGAATGGTAGTTTTGCAAGGAGTGTGCCAGGAGTTCAAGTACAAAAGGGACAATAAATAAACATAAATATAGATTGTATTTACAATGCTGTTTGTTCTTCACTGGTTGCCCTTTTCTTGTGGCAACAGGTCACAAATCTTGCGGCTGTGATGGCACACTGTGGTATTTCACCCAACAGATAAGGGACTTTATCAACATGTATATCTGATGTAACAGCCAGAGTGAATGGGTCTGTCCATTACTGGCATCACCCTCCTCCTACTCCTCCTACCTCCTCAACATGTCTGAACAAGAGGAAACTCTGACTCTGAACTGATTCCACTTCCTGCACCACTTCCAGTCATCTTGAAACCAGCCTTGTGCTTAGTCAGATGCCGTTTAGCTTCTCAAGTGCAAAAGGATGTGACAATGACATGAAAATTAAGTTACACAAAAATAACACCAGTTCAAATAGCTCTGCAATAGCTGGCAGCGAGGAATAAGACATTATAGTTTATCAATCTCATCATATGCACATCAAAAGGGCATATAAAAACACACACACACACACACACACACACACACACACACACACACACACACACACACACACACACACACACACACACACACACACACACACACACACACACACACACACTCACACACACACACACACACACACACACACACACACACACACACACACACACACACACACACACACACACACACACACACACACACACACACACACTGTTCCTAACACACCAACACACACTGTTCTAAACACACACAAATACACACACACACATACACACACACACACACACACATACACACACACACACACACACACACACTGTTCCTAACACACCAACACACACTGTTCTAAACACACACACACACACACACATAAGCGCTTGTAGTTGAAATGCTAAATGACATCTGGCGAACCACAAGACTGGTTGAAGCTGGTTTCGAGATGACTTCCTACTTGGTGGTATTGGAGGTTGAGTCATATCAGGGTGTAGATCAGCTTTAATACTGCAGATTATGGTTTCCATCAACATAATGGTCTGCATCACTTCCAATCCCCCATATATTTGTACTTAAAATAGACAAACAACAGAAGAAAAAAAACAGAACCAATGTGACTGATGTGACTGGTGACTGAGACTACTGAGGGCTGTATGAAGGGAGAGGAATCAGGGTGGTGACTGAGACTACTGAGGGCTGTATGAAGGGAGAGGAATCAGGGTGGTGACTGAGACTACTGAGGGCTGTATGAAGGGAGAGGAATCAGGGTGGTGACTGAGGTTGGTGAGGGCTGTATGAAGGGAGAGGAATCAGGGTGGTGATGAAGTCAGGTGGTGACTGAGACTACTGAGGGCTGTATGAAGGGAGAGTAATCAGGGTGGTGATAAAGTCAGGTGGTACTGAGGTTGGTGAGGGCTGTATGAAGGGAGAGTAATCAGGGTGGTGATGAAGTCAGGTGGTGACTGAGGTTGGTGAGGGCTGTATGAAGGGAGAGTAATCAGGGTAGTGATGAAGTCAGGTGGTGACTGAGGTTGGTGAGGGCTGTATGAAGGGAGAGTAATCAGGGTGGTGATGAAGTCAGGTGGTGACTGAGGTTGGTGAGGGCTGTATGAAGGGAGAGTAATCAGGGTGGTGATGAAGTCAGGTGGGGACTGAGGTTGGTGAGGGCTGTATGAAGGGAGAGTAATCAGGGTGGTGATGAAGTCAGGTGGTGACTCAGGTTGGTGAGGGCTGTATGAAGGGAGAGGAATCAGGGTGGTGACTGAGACTACTGAGGGCTGTATGAAGGGAGAGTAATCAGGGTAGTGATGAAGTCCAGGTGGTGAATGAGGTTGGTGAGGGCTGTATGAAGGGAGAGGAATCAGGGTGGTGATGAAGTCAGGTGGTGACTGAGGTTGGTGAGGGCTGTATGAAGGGAGAGGAATCAGGGTGGTGATGAAGTCAGGTGGTGACTGAGGTTGGTGAGGGCTGTATGAAGGGAGAGTAATCAGGGTAGTGATGAAGTCAGGTGGTGACTGAGGTTGGTGAGGGCTGTATGAAGGGAGAGTAATCAGGGTAGTGATGAAGTCCAGGTGGTGACTGAGGTTGGTGAGGGCTGTATGAAGGGAGAGTAATCAGGGTGGTGATGAAGTCAGGTGGTGACTGAGACTACTGAGGGCTGTATGAAGGGAGAGTAATCAGGGTAGTGATGAAGTCCAGGTGGTGACTGAGGTTGGTGAGGGCTGTATGAAGGGAGAGTAATCAGGGTGGTGATGAAGTCAGGTTGTTGACTGAGGTTGGTGAGGGCTGTATGAAGGGAGAGTAATCAGGGTAGTGATGAAGTCAGGTGGTGACTGAGGTTGGTGAGGGCTGTATGAAGGGAGAGTAATCAGGGTAGTGATGAAGTCAGGTGGTGACTGAGGTTGGTTAGGGCTGTATGAAGGGAGAATAATCAGGGTGGGGATGAAGTCAGGTGGTGACTGAGACTACTGAGGGCTGTATGAAGGGAGAGTAATCAGGGTGGTGATAAAGTCAGGTGGTACTGAGGTTGGTGAGGGCTGTATGAAGGGAGAGTAATCAGGGTGGTGATGAAGTCAGGTGGTGACTGAGGTTGGTGAGGGCTGTATGAAGGGAGAGTAATCAGGGTAGTGATGAAGTCAGGTGGTGACTGAGGTTGGTGAGGGCTGTATGAAGGGAGAGTAATCAGGGTGGTGATGAAGTCAGGTGGTGACTGAGGTTGGTGAGGGCTGTATGAAGGGAGAGTAATCAGGGTGGTGATGAAGTCAGGTGGGGACTGAGGTTGGTGAGGGCTGTATGAAGGGAGAGTAATCAGGGTGGTGATGAAGTCAGGTGGTGACTCAGGTTGGTGAGGGCTGTATGAAGGGAGAGGAATCAGGGTGGTGACTGAGACTACTGAGGGCTGTATGAAGGGAGAGTAATCAGGGTAGTGATGAAGTCCAGGTGGTGACTGAGGTTGGTGAGGGCTGTATGAAGTGAGAGGAATCAGGGTGGTGATGAAGTCAGGTGGTGACTGAGGTTGGTGAGGGCTGTATGAAGGGAGAGTAATCAGGGTGGTGATGAAGTCAGGTGGTGACTGAGGTTGGTGAGGGCTGTATGAAGGGAGAGTAATCAGGGTAGTGATGAAGTCAGGTGGTGACTGAGACTACTGAGGGCTGTATGAAGGGAGAGTAATCAGGGTAGTGATGAAGTCCAGGTGGTGACTGAGGTTGGTGAGGGCTGTATGAAGGGAGAGTAATCAGGGTGGTGACTGAGACTACTGAGGGCTATATGAAGGGAGAGTAATCAGGGTAGTGATGAAGTCCAGGTGGTGACTGAGGTTGGTGAGGGCTGTATGAAGGGAGAGGAATCAGGGTGGTGATGAAGTCAGGTGGTGACTGAGGTTGGTGAGTGCTGTATGAAGGGAGAGGAATCAGGGTGGTGATGAAGTAAGGTGGTGACTGAGGTTGGTGAGTGCTGTATGAAGGGAGAGGAATCAGGGTGGTGATGAAGTCAGGTGGTGACTGAGGTTGGTGAGGGCTGTATGAAGGGAGAGTAATCAGGGTGGTGATGAAGTCAGGTGGTGACTGAGGTTGGTGAGGGCTGTATGAAGGGAGAGGAATCAGGGTGGTGATGAAGTCAGGTGGTGACTGAGGTTGGTGAGTGCTGTATGAAGGGAGAGGAATCAGGGTGGTGATGAAGTCAGGTGGTGACTGAGGTTGGTGAGGGCTGTATGAAGGGAGAGTAATCAGGGTGGTGATGAAGTCAGGTGGTGACTGAGGTTGGTGAGGGCTGTATGAAGGGAGAGGAATCAGGGTGGTTATGAAGTCAGGTGGTGACTGAGGTTGGTGAGGGCTGTATGAAGGGAGAGGAATCAGGGTGGTGATGAAGTCAGGTGGTGACTGAGGTTGGTGAGGGCTGTATGAATGGAGAGTAATCAGGGTAGTGATGAAGTCAGGTGGTGACTGAGACTACTGAGGGCTGTATGAAGGGAGAGTAATCAGGGTAGTGATGAAGTCCAGGTGGTGACTGAGGTTGGTGAGGGCTGTATGAAGGGAGAGTAATCAGGGTGGTGATGAAGTCAGGTGGTGACTGAGGTTGGTGAGGGCTGTATGAAGGGAGAGTAATCAGGGTAGTGATGAAGTCAGGTGGTGACTGAGGTTGGTGAGGGTTGTATGAAGGGAGAGTAATCAGGGTAGTGATGAAGTCAGGTGGTGACTGAGGTTGGTGAGGTCTGTATGAAGGGAGAGTAATCAGGGTGGGGATGAAGTCAGGTGGTGACTGAGACTACTGAGGGCTGTATGAAGGGAGAGTAATCAGGGTGGTGATGAAGTCAGGTGGTGACTGAGGTTGGTGAGGGCTGTATGAAGGGAGAGTAATCAGGGTAGTGATGAAGTCAGGTGGTGACTGAGGTTGGTGAGGGCTGTATGAAGGGAGAGTAATCAGGGTAGTGATGAAGTCAGGTGGTGACTGAGGTTGGTGAGGGCTGTATGAAGGGAGAGTAATCAGGGTAGTGATGAAGTCAGGTGGTGACTGAGGTTGGTGAGGGCTGTATGAAGGGAGAGTAATCAGGGTGGTGATGAAGTCAGGTGGTGACTGAGGTTGGTGAGGGCTGTATGAAGGGAGAGTAATCAGGGTAGTGATGAAGTCAGGTGGTGACTGAGACTACTGAGGGCTGTATGAAGGGAGAGTAATCAGGGTAGTGATGAAGTCCAGGTGGTGACTGAGGTTGGTGAGGGCTGTGTGAAGGGAGAGTAATCAGGGTGGTGATGAAGTCAGGTGGTGACTGAGGTTGGTGAGGGCTGTATGAAGGGAGAGTAATCAGGGTTGTGATGAAGTCAGGTGGTGACTGAGGTTGGTGAGGTCTGTATGAAGGGAGAGTAATCAGGGTGGGGATGAAGTCAGGTGGTGACTGAGACTACTGAGGGCTGTATGAAGGGAGAGTAATCAGGGTGGTGATGAGGTCAGGTGGTGACTGAGGTTGGTGAGGGCTGTATGAAGGGAGAGTAATCAGGGTAGTGATGAAGTCAGGTGGTGACTGAGGTTGGTGAGGGCTGTGTGAAGGGAGAGTAATCAGGGTAGTGATGAAGTCAGGTGGTGACTGAGGTTGGTGAGGGCTGTATGAAGGGAGAGTAATCAGGCTAGTGATGAAGTCAGGTGGTGACTGAGGTTGGTGAGGGCTGTATGAAGGGAGAGTAATCAGGGTGGTGATGAAGTCAGGTGGTGACTGAGGTTGGTGAGGACTGTATGAAGAGAGAGGATTCAGGGTGGTGACTGAGACTACTAAGGGCTGTATGAAGGGAGAGTAATCAGGGTAGTGATGAAGTCAGGTGGTGACTGAGGTTGGTGAGGGCTGTATGAAGGGAGAGGAATCAGGGTGGTGATGAAGTCAGGTGGTGACTATGGTTGGTGAGGGCTGTATGAAGGGAGAGGAATCAGGGTGGTGATAAAGTCAGGTGGTGACTGAGGTTGGTGAGGGCTGTATGAAGGGAGAGTAATCAGGGTGGTGATGAAGTCAGGTGGTGACTCAGGTTGGTAAGGGCTGTATGAAGGGAGAGGAATCAGGGTGGTGACTGAGACTACTGAGGGCTGTATGAAGGGAGAGTAATCAGGGTAGTGATGAAGTCCAGGTGGTGACTGAGGTTGGTGAGGGCTGTATGAAGGGAGAATAATCAGGGTGGGGATGAAGTCAGGTGGTGACTGAGGCTACTGAGGGCTGTATGAAGGGAGAGTAATCAGGGTGGTGATAAAGTCAGGTGGTGACTCAGGTTGGTGAGGGCTGTATGAAGGGAGAGGAATCAGGGTGGTGACTGAGACTACTGAGGGCTGTATGAAGGGAGAGTAATCAGGGTAGTGATGAAGTCCAGGTGGTGACTGAGGTTGGTGAGGGCTGTATGAAGGGAGAGGAATCAGGGTGGTGATGAAGTCAGGTGGTGACTGAGGTTGGTGAGGGCTGTATGAAGGGAGAGGAATCAGGGTGGTGATGAAGTCAGGTGGTGACTGAGGTTGGTGAGGGCTGTATGAAGGGAGAGGAATCAGGGTGGTGATGAAGTCAGGTGGTGACTGAGGTTGGTGAGGGCTGTATGAAGGGAGAGTAATCAGGGTAGTGATGAAGTCAGGTGGTGACTGAGGTTGGTGAGGGCTGTATGAAGGGAGAGTAATCAGGGTAGTGATGAAGTCCAGGTGGTGACTGAGGTTGGTGAGGGCTGTATGAAGGGAGAGTAATCAGGGTGGTGATGAAGTCAGGTGGTGACTGAGACTACTGAGGGCTGTATGAAGGGAGAGTAATCAGGGTAGTGATGAAGTCCAGGTGGTGACTGAGGTTGGTGAGGGCTGTATGAAGGGAGAGTAATCAGGGTGGTGATGAAGTCAGGTTGTTGACTGAGGTTGGTGAGGGCTGTATGAAGGGAGAGTAATCAGGGTAGTGATGAAGTCAGGTGGTGACTGAGGTTGGTGAGGGCTGTATGAAGGGAGAGTAATCAGGGTAGTGATGAAGTCAGGTGGTGACTGAGGTTGGTTAGGGCTGTATGAAGGGAGAATAATCAGGGTGGGGATGAAGTCAGGTGGTGACTGAGACTACTGAGGGCTGTATGAAGGGAGAGTAATCAGGGTGGTGATAAAGTCAGGTGGTACTGAGGTTGGTGAGGGCTGTATGAAGGGAGAGTAATCAGGGTGGTGATGAAGTCAGGTGGTGACTGAGGTTGGTGAGGGCTGTATGAAGGGAGAGTAATCAGGGTAGTGATGAAGTCAGGTGGTGACTGAGGTTGGTGAGGGCTGTATGAAGGGAGAGTAATCAGGGTGGTGATGAAGTCAGGTGGTGACTGAGGTTGGTGAGGGCTGTATGAAGGGAGAGTAATCAGGGTGGTGATGAAGTCAGGTGGGGACTGAGGTTGGTGAGGGCTGTATGAAGGGAGAGTAATCAGGGTGGTGATGAAGTCAGGTGGTGACTCAGGTTGGTGAGGGCTGTATGAAGGGAGAGGAATCAGGGTGGTGACTGAGACTACTGAGGGCTGTATGAAGGGAGAGTAATCAGGGTAGTGATGAAGTCCAGGTGGTGACTGAGGTTGGTGAGGGCTGTATGAAGTGAGAGGAATCAGGGTGGTGATGAAGTCAGGTGGTGACTGAGGTTGGTGAGGGCTGTATGAAGGGAGAGTAATCAGGGTGGTGATGAAGTCAGGTGGTGACTGAGGTTGGTGAGGGCTGTATGAAGGGAGAGTAATCAGGGTAGTGATGAAGTCAGGTGGTGACTGAGACTACTGAGGGCTGTATGAAGGGAGAGTAATCAGGGTAGTGATGAAGTCCAGGTGGTGACTGAGGTTGGTGAGGGCTGTATGAAGGGAGAGTAATCAGGGTGGTGATGAAGTCAGGTGGTGACTGAGGTTGGTGAGGGCTGTATGAAGGGAGAGTAATCAGGGTGGTGATGAAGTCAGGTTGTTGACTGAGGTTGGTGAGGGCTGTATGAAGGGAGAGTAATCAGGGTAGTGATGAAGTCAGGTGGTGACTGAGGTTGGTGAGGGCTGTATGAAGGGAGAGTAATCAGGGTAGTGATGAAGTCAGGTGGTGACTGAGGTTGGTGAGGGCTGTATGAAGGGAGAATAATCAGGGTGGGGATGAAGTCAGGTGGTGACTGAGGCTACTGAGGGCTGTATGAAGGGAGAGTAATCAGGGTGGTGATAAAGTCAGGTGGTGACTGAGGTTGGTGAGGGCTGTATGAAGGGAGAGGAATCAGGGTGGTGACTGAGACTACTGAGGGCTGTATGAAGGGAGAGTAATCAGGGTAGTGATGAAGTCCAGGTGGTGACTGAGGTTGGTGAGGGCTGTATGAAGTGAGAGGAATCAGGGTGGTGATGAAGTCAGGTGGTGACTGAGGTTGGTGAGGGCTGTATGAAGGGAGAGTAATCAGGGTGGTGATGAAGTCAGGTGGTGACTGAGGTTGGTGAGGGCTGTATGAAGGGAGAGTAATCAGGGTGGTGATGAAGTCAGGTGGTGACTGAGGTTGGTGAGGGCTGTATGAAGGGAGAGTAATCAGGGTAGTGATGAAGTCAGGTGGTGACTGAGACTACTGAGGACTGTATTAAGGGAGAGTAATCAGGGTGGTGATGAAGTCCAGGTGGTGACTGAGGTTGGTGAGGGCTGTATGAAGGGAGAGTAATCAGGGTGGTGATGAAGTCAGGTGGTGACTCAGGTTGGTAAGGGCTGTATGAAGGGAGAGGAATCAGGGTGGTGACTGAGACTACTGAGGGCTGTATGAAGGGAGAGTAATCAGGGTAGTGATGAAGTCCAGGTGGTGACTGAGGTTGGTGAGGGCTGTATGAAGGGAGAATAATCAGGGTGGGGATGAAGTCAGGTGGTGACTGAGGCTACTGAGGGCTGTATGAAGGGAGAGTAATCAGGGTGGTGATAAAGTCAGGTGGTGACTGAGGTTGGTCAGGGCTGTATGAAGGGAGAGTAATCAGGGTGGTGATGAAGTCAGGTGGTGACTCAGGTTGGTGAGGGCTGTATGAAGGGAGAGGAATCAGGGTGGTGACTGAGACTACTGAGGGCTGTATGAAGGGAGAGTAATCAGGGTAGTGATGAAGTCCAGGTGGTGACTGAGGTTGGTGAGGTCTGTATGAAGGGAGAGGAATCAGGGTGGTGATGAAGTCAGGTGGTGACTGAGGTTGGTGAGTGCTGTATGAAGGGAGAGGAATCAGGGTGGTGATGAAGTCAGGTGGTGACTGAGGTTGGTGAGGGCTGTATGAAGGGAGAGTAATCAGGGTGGTGATGAAGTCAGGTGGTGACTGAGGTTGGTGAGGGCTGTATGAAGGGAGAGGAATCAGGGTGGTTATGAAGTCAGGTGGTGACTGAGGTTGGTGAGGGCTGTATGAAGGGAGAGTAATCAGGGTAGTGATGAAGTCAGGTGGTGACTGAGACTACTGGGGGCTGTATGAAGGGAGAGTAATCAGGGTAGTGATGAAGTCCAGGTGGTGACTGAGGTTGGTGAGGGCTGTGTGAAGGGAGAGTAATCAGGGTAGTGATGAAGTCAGGTGGTGACTGAGGTTGGTGAGGGCTGTATGAAGGGAGAGTAATCAGGCTAGTGATGAAGTCAGGTGGTGACTGAGGTTGGTGAGGGCTGTATGAAGGGAGAGTAATCAGGGTGGTGATGAAGTCAGGTGGTGACTGAGGTTGGTGAGGACTGTATGAAGAGAGAGGATTCAGGGTGGTGACTGAGACTACTAAGGGCTGTATGAAGGGAGAGTAATCAGGGTAGTGATGAAGTCAGGTGGTGACTGAGGTTGGTGAGGGCTGTATGAAGGGAGAGGAATCAGGGTGGTGATGAAGTCAGGTGGTGACTATGGTTGGTGAGGGCTGTATGAAGGGAGAGGAATCAGGGTGGTGATAAAGTCAGGTGGTGACTGAGGTTGGTGAGGGCTGTATGAAGGGAGAGTAATCAGGGTGGTGATGAAGTCAGGTGGTGACTCAGGTTGGTAAGGGCTGTATGAAGGGAGAGGAATCAGGGTGGTGACTGAGACTACTGAGGGCTGTATGAAGGGAGAGTAATCAGGGTAGTGATGAAGTCCAGGTGGTGACTGAGGTTGGTGAGGGCTGTATGAAGGGAGAATAATCAGGGTGGGGATGAAGTCAGGTGGTGACTGAGGCTACTGAGGGCTGTATGAAGGGAGAGTAATCAGGGTGGTGATAAAGTCAGGTGGTGACTCAGGTTGGTGAGGGCTGTATGAAGGGAGAGGAATCAGGGTGGTGACTGAGACTACTGAGGGCTGTATGAAGGGAGAGTAATCAGGGTAGTGATGAAGTCCAGGTGGTGACTGAGGTTGGTGAGGGCTGTATGAAGGGAGAGGAATCAGGGTGGTGATGAAGTCAGGTGGTGACTGAGGTTGGTGAGGGCTGTATGAAGGGAGAGGAATCAGGGTGGTGATGAAGTCAGGTGGTGACTGAGGTTGGTGAGGGCTGTATGAAGGGAGAGGAATCAGGGTGGTGATGAAGTCAGGTGGTGACTGAGGTTGGTGAGGGCTGTATGAAGGGAGAGGAATCAGGGTGGTGATGAAGTCAGGTGGTGACTGAGGTTGGTGAGGGCTGTATGAAGGGAGAGTAATCAGGGTAGTGATGAAGTCCAGGTGGTGACTGAGGTTGGTGAGGGCTGTATGAAGGGAGAGTAATCAGGGTGGTGATGAAGTCAGGTGGTGACTGAGACTACTGAGGGCTGTATGAAGGGAGAGTAATCAGGGTAGTGATGAAGTCCAGGTGGTGACTGAGGTTGGTGAGGGCTGTATGAAGGGAGAGTAATCAGGGTGGTGATGAAGTCAGGTTGTTGACTGAGGTTGGTGAGGGCTGTATGAAGGGAGAGTAATCAGGGTAGTGATGAAGTCAGGTGGTGACTGAGGTTGGTGAGGGCTGTATGAAGGGAGAGTAATCAGGGTAGTGATGAAGTCAGGTGGTGACTGAGGTTGGTTAGGGCTGTATGAAGGGAGAATAATCAGGGTGGGGATGAAGTCAGGTGGTGACTGAGACTACTGAGGGCTGTATGAAGGGAGAGTAATCAGGGTGGTGATAAAGTCAGGTGGTACTGAGGTTGGTGAGGGCTGTATGAAGGGAGAGTAATCAGGGTGGTGATGAAGTCAGGTGGTGACTGAGGTTGGTGAGGGCTGTATGAAGGGAGAGTAATCAGGGTAGTGATGAAGTCAGGTGGTGACTGAGGTTGGTGAGGGCTGTATGAAGGGAGAGTAATCAGGGTGGTGATGAAGTCAGGTGGTGACTGAGGTTGGTGAGGGCTGTATGAAGGGAGAGTAATCAGGGTGGTGATGAAGTCAGGTGGGGACTGAGGTTGGTGAGGGCTGTATGAAGGGAGAGTAATCAGGGTGGTGATGAAGTCAGGTGGTGACTCAGGTTGGTGAGGGCTGTATGAAGGGAGAGGAATCAGGATGGTGACTGAGACTACTGAGGGCTGTATGAAGGGAGAGTAATCAGGGTAGTGATGAAGTCCAGGTGGTGACTGAGGTTGGTGAGGGCTGTATGAAGTGAGAGGAATCAGGGTGGTGATGAAGTCAGGTGGTGACTGAGGTTGGTGAGGGCTGTATGAAGGGAGAGTAATCAGGGTGGTGATGAAGTCAGGTGGTGACTGAGGTTGGTGAGGGCTGTATGAAGGGAGAGTAATCAGGGTAGTGATGAAGTCAGGTGGTGACTGAGACTACTGAGGGCTGTATGAAGGGAGAGTAATCAGGGTAGTGATGAAGTCCAGGTGGTGACTGAGGTTGGTGAGGGCTGTATGAAGGGAGAGTAATCAGGGTGGTGATGAAGTCAGGTGGTGACTGAGGTTGGTGAGGGCTGTATGAAGGGAGAGTAATCAGGGTGGTGATGAAGTCAGGTTGTTGACTGAGGTTGGTGAGGGCTGTATGAAGGGAGAGTAATCAGGGTAGTGATGAAGTCAGGTGGTGACTGAGGTTGGTGAGGGCTGTATGAAGGGAGAGTAATCAGGGTAGTGATGAAGTCAGGTGGTGACTGAGGTTGGTGAGGGCTGTATGAAGGGAGAATAATCAGGGTGGGGATGAAGTCAGGTGGTGACTGAGGCTACTGAGGGCTGTATGAAGGGAGAGTAATCAGGGTGGTGATAAAGTCAGGTGGTGACTGAGGTTGGTGAGGGCTGTATGAAGGGAGAGTAATCAGGGTGGTGATGAAGTCAGGTGGTGACTGAGGTTGGTGAGGGCTGTATGAAGGGAGAGTAATCAGGGTGGTGATAAAGTCAGGTGGTGACTGAGGTTGGTGAGGGCTGTATGAAGGGAGAGTAATCAGGGTGGTGATGAAGTCAGGTGGTGACTCAGGTTGGTAAGGGCTGTATGAAGGGAGAGGAATCAGGGTGGTGACTGAGACTACTGAGGGCTGTATGAAGGGAGAGTAATCAGGGTAGTGATGAAGTCCAGGTGGTGACTGAGGTTGGTGAGGGCTGTATGAAGGGAGAATAATCAGGGTGGGGATGAAGTCAGGTGGTGACTGAGGCTACTGAGGGCTGTATGAAGGGAGAGTAATCAGGGTGGTGATAAAGTCAGGTGGTGACTGAGGTTGGTCAGGGCTGTATGAAGGGAGAGTAATCAGGGTGGTGATGAAGTCAGGTGGTGACTCAGTTTGGTGAGGGCTGTATGAAGGGAGAGGAATCAGGGTGGTGACTGAGACTACTGAGGGCTGTATGAAGGGAGAGTAATCAGGGTAGTGATGAAGTCCAGGTGGTGACTGAGGTTGGTGAGGTCTGTATGAAGGGAGAGGAATCAGGGTGGTGATGAAGTCAGGTGGTGACTGAGGTTGGTGAGTGCTGTATGAAGGGAGAGGAATCAGGGTGGTGATGAAGTCAGGTGGTGACTGAGGTTGGTGAGGGCTGTATGAAGGGAGAGTAATCAGGGTGGTGATGAAGTCTGGTGGTGACTGAGGTTGGTGAGGGCTGTATGAAGGGAGAGTAATCAGGGTGGTGATGAAGTCAGGTGGTGACTGAGGTTGGTGAGGGCTGTATGAAGGGAGAGTAATCAGGGTGGTGATGAAGTCAGGTGGGGACTGAGGTTGGTGAGGGCTGTATGAAGGGAGAGTAATCAGGGTGGTGATGAAGTCAGGTGGTGACTCAGGTTGGTGAGGGCTGTATGAAGGGAGAGGAATCAGGGTGGTGACTGAGACTACTGAGGGCTGTATGAAGGGAGAGTAATCAGGGTAGTGATGAAGTCCAGGTGGTGACTGAGGTTGGTGAGGGCTGTATGAAGTGAGAGGAATCAGGGTGGTGATGAAGTCAGGTGGTGACTGAGGTTGGTGAGGGCTGTATGAAGGGAGAGTAATCAGGGTGGTGATGAAGTCAGGTGGTGACTGAGGTTGGTGAGGGCTGTATGAAGGGAGAGTAATCAGGGTGGTGATGAAGTCAGGTGGTGACTGAGGTTGGTGAGGGCTGTATGAAGGGAGAGTAATCAGGGTAGTGATGAAGTCAGGTGGTGACTGAGACTACTGAGGACTGTATTAAGGGAGAGTAATCAGGGTGGTGATGAAGTCCAGGTGGTGACTGAGGTTGGTGAGGGCTGTATGAAGGGAGAGTAATCAGGGTGGTGATGAAGTCAGGTGGTGACTCAGGTTGGTAAGGGCTGTATGAAGGGAGAGGAATCAGGGTGGTGACTGAGACTACTGAGGGCTGTATGAAGGGAGAGTAATCAGGGTAGTGATGAAGTCCAGGTGGTGACTGAGGTTGGTGAGGGCTGTATGAAGGGAGAATAATCAGGGTGGGGATGAAGTCAGGTGGTGACTGAGGCTACTGAGGGCTGTATGAAGGGAGAGTAATCAGGGTGGTGATAAAGTCAGGTGGTGACTGAGGTTGGTCAGGGCTGTATGAAGGGAGAGTAATCAGGGTGGTGATGAAGTCAGGTGGTGACTCAGGTTGGTGAGGGCTGTATGAAGGGAGAGGAATCAGGGTGGTGACTGAGACTACTGAGGGCTGTATGAAGGGAGAGTAATCAGGGTAGTGATGAAGTCCAGGTGGTGACTGAGGTTGGTGAGGTCTGTATGAAGGGAGAGGAATCAGGGTGGTGATGAAGTCAGGTGGTGACTGAGGTTGGTGAGTGCTGTATGAAGGGAGAGGAATCAGGGTGGTGATGAAGTCAGGTGGTGACTGAGGTTGGTGAGGGCTGTATGAAGGGAGAGTAATCAGGGTGGTGATGAAGTCAGGTGGTGACTGAGGTTGGTGAGGGCTGTATGAAGGGAGAGGAATCAGGGTGGTTATGAAGTCAGGTGGTGACTGAGGTTGGTGAGGGCTGTATGAAGGGAGAGTAATCAGGGTAGTGATGAAGTCAGGTGGTGACTGAGACTACTGGGGGCTGTATGAAGGGAGAGTAATCAGGGTAGTGATGAAGTCCAGGTGGTGACTGAGGTTGGTGAGGGCTGTGTGAAGGGAGAGTAATCAGGGTGGTGATGAAGTCAGGTGGTGACTGAGGTTGGTGAGGGCTGTATGAAGGGAGAGTAATCAGGGTTGTGATGAAGTCAGGTGGTGACTGAGGTTGGTGAGGTCTGTATGAAGGGAGAGTAATCAGGGTGGGGATGAAGTCAGGTGGTGACTGAGACTACTGAGGGCTGTATGAAGGGAGAGTAATCAGGGTGGTGATGAGGTCAGGTGGTGACTGAGGTTGGTGAGGGCTGTATGAAGGGAGAGTAATCAGGGTAGTGATGAAGTCAGGTGGTGACTGAGGTTGGTGAGGGCTGTGTGAAGGGAGAGTAATCAGGGTAGTGATGAAGTCAGGTGGTGACTGAGGTTGGTGAGGGCTGTATGAAGGGAGAGTAATCAGGCTAGTGATGAAGTCAGGTGGTGACTGAGGTTGGTGAGGGCTGTATGAAGGGAGAGTAATCAGGGTGATGATGAAGTCAGGTGGTGACTGAGGTTGGTGAGGGCTGTATGAAGAGAGAGGATTCAGGGTGGTGACTGAGACTACTGAGGGCTGTATGAAGGGAGAGTAATCAGGGTAGTGATGAAGTCAGGTGGTGACTGAGACTACTAAGGGCTGTATGAAGGGAGAGTAATCAGGGTGGTGATGAAGTCAGGTGGTGACTGTGTTTGGTGAGGGCTGTATGAAGGGAGAGGAATCAGGGTGGTGATGAAGTCAGGTGGTGACTGAGGTTGGTGAGGGCTGTATGAAGGGAGAGTAATCAGGGTAGTGATGAAGTCAGGTGGTGACTGAGGTTGGTGAGGGCTGTATGAAGGGAGAGGAATCAGGGTGGTGATGAAGTCAGGTGGTGACTATGGTTGGTGAGGGCTGTATGAAGGGAGAGGAATCAGGGTGGTGAAAAAGTCAGGTGGTGACTGAGGTTGGTGAGGGCTGTATGAAGGGTGAGTAATCAGGGTGGTGATGAAGTCAGGTGGTGACTCAGGTTGGTAAGGGCTGTATGAAGGGAGAGGAATCAGGGTGGTGACTGAGACTACTGAGGGCTGTATGAAGGGAGAGTAATCAGGGTAGTGATGAAGTCCAGGTGGTGACTGAGGTTGGTGAGGGCTGTATGAAGGGAGAATAATCAGGGTGGGGATGAAGTCAGGTGGTGACTGAGGCTACTGAGGGCTGTATGAAGGGAGAGTAATCAGGGTGGTGATAAAGTCAGGTGGTGACTGAGGTTGGTGAGGGCTGTATGAAGGGAGAGTAATCAGGGTGGTGTGAAGTCAGGTGGTGACTGAGGTTGGTGAGGACTGTATGAAAGGAGAGTAATCAGGGTGGTGATAAAGTCAGGTGGTGACTGAGGTTGGTGAGGGCTGTATGAAGGGAGAGTAATCAGGGTGGTGATGAAGTCAGGTGGTGACTCAGGTTGGTGAGGGCTGTATGAAGGGAGAGGAATCAGGGTGGTGACTGAGACTACTGAGGGCTGTATGAAGGGAGAGTAATCAGGGTAGTGATGAAGTCCAGGTGGTGACTGAGGTTGGTGAGGGCTGTATGAAGGGAGAGGAATCAGGGTGGTGATGAAGTCAGGTGGTGACTGAGGTTGGTGAGTGCTGTATGAAGGGAGAGGAATCAGGGTGGTGATGAAGTCAGGTGGTGACTGAGGTTGGTGAGGGCTGTATGAAGGGAGAGTAATCAGGGTGGTGATGAAGGCAGGTGGTGACTGAGGTTGGTGAGGGCTGTATGAAGGGAGAGGAATCAGGGTGGTTATGAAGTCAGGTGGTGACTGAGGTTGGTGAGGGCTGTATGAAGGGAGAGGAATCAGGGTGGTGATGAAGTCAGGTGGTGACTGAGGTTGGTGAGTGCTGTATGAAGGGAGAGGAATCAGGGTGGTGATGAAGTCAGGTGGTGACTGAGGTTGGTGAGGGCTGTATGAAGGGAGAGTAATCAGGGTGGTGATGAAGTCTGGTGGTGACTGAGGTTGGTGAGGGCTGTATGAAGGGAGAGTAATCAGGGTGGTGATGAAGTCAGGTGGTGACTGAGGTTGGTGAGGGCTGTATGAAGGGAGAGTAATCAGGGTGGTGATGAAGTCAGGTGGGGACTGAGGTTGGTGAGGGCTGTATGAAGGGAGAGTAATCAGGGTGGTGATGAAGTCAGGTGGTGACTCAGGTTGGTGAGGGCTGTATGAAGGGAGAGGAATCAGGGTGGTGACTGAGACTACTGAGGGCTGTATGAAGGGAGAGTAATCAGGGTAGTGATGAAGTCCAGGTGGTGACTGAGGTTGGTGAGGGCTGTATGAAGTGAGAGGAATCAGGGTGGTGATGAAGTCAGGTGGTGACTGAGGTTGGTGAGGGCTGTATGAAGGGAGAGTAATCAGGGTGGTGATGAAGTCAGGTGGTGACTGAGGTTGGTGAGGGCTGTATGAAGGGAGAGTAATCAGGGTGGTGATGAAGTCAGGTGGTGACTGAGGTTGGTGAGGGCTGTATGAAGGGAGAGTAATCAGGGTAGTGATGAAGTCAGGTGGTGACTGAGACTACTGAGGACTGTATTAAGGGAGAGTAATCAGGGTGGTGATGAAGTCCAGGTGGTGACTGAGGTTGGTGAGGGCTGTATGAAGGGAGAGTAATCAGGGTGGTGATGAAGTCAGGTGGTGACTCAGGTTGGTAAGGGCTGTATGAAGGGAGAGGAATCAGGGTGGTGACTGAGACTACTGAGGGCTGTATGAAGGGAGAGTAATCAGGGTAGTGATGAAGTCCAGGTGGTGACTGAGGTTGGTGAGGGCTGTATGAAGGGAGAATAATCAGGGTGGGGATGAAGTCAGGTGGTGACTGAGGCTACTGAGGGCTGTATGAAGGGAGAGTAATCAGGGTGGTGATAAAGTCAGGTGGTGACTGAGGTTGGTCAGGGCTGTATGAAGGGAGAGTAATCAGGGTGGTGATGAAGTCAGGTGGTGACTCAGGTTGGTGAGGGCTGTATGAAGGGAGAGGAATCAGGGTGGTGACTGAGACTACTGAGGGCTGTATGAAGGGAGAGTAATCAGGGTAGTGATGAAGTCCAGGTGGTGACTGAGGTTGGTGAGGTCTGTATGAAGGGAGAGGAATCAGGGTGGTGATGAAGTCAGGTGGTGACTGAGGTTGGTGAGTGCTGTATGAAGGGAGAGGAATCAGGGTGGTGATGAAGTCAGGTGGTGACTGAGGTTGGTGAGGGCTGTATGAAGGGAGAGTAATCAGGGTGGTGATGAAGTCAGGTGGTGACTGAGGTTGGTGAGGGCTGTATGAAGGGAGAGGAATCAGGGTGGTTATGAAGTCAGGTGGTGACTGAGGTTGGTGAGGGCTGTATGAAGGGAGAGTAATCAGGGTAGTGATGAAGTCAGGTGGTGACTGAGACTACTGGGGGCTGTATGAAGGGAGAGTAATCAGGGTAGTGATGAAGTCCAGGTGGTGACTGAGGTTGGTGAGGGCTGTGTGAAGGGAGAGTAATCAGGGTGGTGATGAAGTCAGGTGGTGACTGAGGTTGGTGAGGGCTGTATGAAGGGAGAGTAATCAGGGTTGTGATGAAGTCAGGTGGTGACTGAGGTTGGTGAGGTCTGTATGAAGGGAGAGTAATCAGGGTGGGGATGAAGTCAGGTGGTGACTGAGACTACTGAGGGCTGTATGAAGGGAGAGTAATCAGGGTGGTGATGAGGTCAGGTGGTGACTGAGGTTGGTGAGGGCTGTATGAAGGGAGAGTAATCAGGGTAGTGATGAAGTCAGGTGGTGACTGAGGTTGGTGAGGGCTGTGTGAAGGGAGAGTAATCAGGGTAGTGATGAAGTCAGGTGGTGACTGAGGTTGGTGAGGGCTGTATGAAGGGAGAGTAATCAGGCTAGTGATGAAGTCAGGTGGTGACTGAGGTTGGTGAGGGCTGTATGAAGGGAGAGTAATCAGGGTGGTGATGAAGTCAGGTGGTGACTGAGGTTGGTGAGGGCTGTATGAAGAGAGAGGATTCAGGGTGGTGACTGAGACTACTGAGGGCTGTATGAAGGGAGAGTAATCAGGGTAGTGATGAAGTCAGGTGGTGACTGAGACTACTAAGGGCTGTATGAAGGGAGAGTAATCAGGGTGGTGATGAAGTCAGGTGGTGACTGTGTTTGGTGAGGGCTGTATGAAGGGAGAGGAATCAGGGTGGTGATGAAGTCAGGTGGTGACTGAGGTTGGTGAGGGCTGTATGAAGGGAGAGTAATCAGGGTAGTGATGAAGTCAGGTGGTGACTGAGGTTGGTGAGGGCTGTATGAAGGGAGAGGAATCAGGGTGGTGATGAAGTCAGGTGGTGACTATGGTTGGTGAGGGCTGTATGAAGGGAGAGGAATCAGGGTGGTGAAAAAGTCAGGTGGTGACTGAGGTTGGTGAGGGCTGTATGAAGGGTGAGTAATCAGGGTGGTGATGAAGTCAGGTGGTGACTCAGGTTGGTAAGGGCTGTATGAAGGGAGAGGAATCAGGGTGGTGACTGAGACTACTGAGGGCTGTATGAAGGGAGAGTAATCAGGGTAGTGATGAAGTCCAGGTGGTGACTGAGGTTGGTGAGGGCTGTATGAAGGGAGAATAATCAGGGTGGGGATGAAGTCAGGTGGTGACTGAGGCTACTGAGGGCTGTATGAAGGGAGAGTAATCAGGGTGGTGATAAAGTCAGGTGGTGACTGAGGTTGGTGAGGGCTGTATGAAGGGAGAGTAATCAGGGTGGTGATGAAGTCAGGTGGTGACTGAGGTTGGTGAGGACTGTATGAAAGGAGAGTAATCAGGGTGGTGATAAAGTCAGGTGGTGACTGAGGTTGGTGAGGGCTGTATGAAGGGAGAGTAATCAGGGTGGTGATGAAGTCAGGTGGTGACTCAGGTTGGTGAGGGCTGTATGAAGGGAGAGGAATCAGGGTGGTGACTGAGACTACTGAGGGCTGTATGAAGGGAGAGTAATCAGGGTAGTGATGAAGTCCAGGTGGTGACTGAGGTTGGTGAGGGCTGTATGAAGGGAGAGGAATCAGGGTGGTGATGAAGTCAGGTGGTGACTGAGGTTGGTGAGTGCTGTATGAAGGGAGAGGAATCAGGGTGGTGATGAAGTCAGGTGGTGACTGAGGTTGGTGAGGGCTGTATGAAGGGAGAGTAATCAGGGTGGTGATGAAGTCAGGTGGTGACTGAGGTTGGTGAGGGCTGTATGAAGGGAGAGGAATCAGGGTGGTTATGAAGTCAGGTGGTGACTGAGGTTGGTGAGGGCTGTATGAAGGGAGAGGAATCAGGGTGGTGATGAAGTCAGGTGGTGACTCAGGTTGGTAAGGGCTGTATGAAGGGAGAGGAATCAGGGTGGTGACTGAGACTACTGAGGGCTGTATGAAGGGAGAGTAATCAGGGTAGTGATGAAGTCCAGGTGGTGACTGAGGTTGGTGAGGGCTGTATGAAGGGAGAATAATCAGGGTGGGGATGAAGTCAGGTGGTGACTGAGGCTACTGAGGGCTGTATGAAGGGAGAGTAATCAGGGTAGTGATGAAGTCCAGGTGGTGACTGAGGTTGGTGAGGGCTGTATGAAGGGAGAGGAATCAGGGTGGTGACTGAGACTACTGAGGGCTATATGAAGGGAGAGTAATCAGGGTAGTGATGAAGTCCAGGTGGTGACTGAGGTTGGTGAGGGCTGTATGAAGGGAGAGGAATCAGGGTGGTGATGAAGTCAGGTGGTGACTGAGGTTGGTGAGTGCTGTATGAAGGGAGAGGAATCAGGGTGGTGATGAAGTAAGGTGGTGACTGAGGTTGGTGAGTGCTGTAGAAGGGAGAGGAATCAGGGTGGTGATGAAGTCAGGTGGTGACTGAGGTTGGTGAGGGCTGTATGAAGGGAGAGTAATCAGGGTGGTGATGAAGTCAGGTGGTGACTGAGGTTGGTGAGGGCTGTATGAAGGGAGAGGAATCAGGGTGGTGATGAAGTCAGGTGGTGACTGAGGTTGGTGAGTGCTGTATGAAGGGAGAGGAATCAGGGTGGTGATGAAGTCAGGTGGTGACTGAGGTTGGTGAGGGCTGTATGAAGGGAGAGTAATCAGGGTAGTGATGAAGTCAGGTGGTGACTGAGACTACTGGGGGCTGTATGAAGGGAGAGTAATCAGGGTAGTGATGAAGTCCAGGTGGTGACTGAGGTTGGTGAGGGCTGTGTGAAGGGAGAGTAATCAGGGTGGTGATGAAGTCAGGTGGTGACTGAGGTTGGTGAGGGCTGTATGAAGGGAGAGTAATCAGGGTTGTGATGAAGTCAGGTGGTGACTGAGGTTGGTGAGGTCTGTATGAAGGGAGAGTAATCAGGGTGGGGATGAAGTCAGGTGGTGACTGAGACTACTGAGGGCTGTATGAAGGGAGAGTAATCAGGGTGGTGATGAGGTCAGGTGGTGACTGAGGTTGGTGAGGGCTGTATGAAGGGAGAGTAATCAGGGTAGTGATGAAGTCAGGTGGTGACTGAGGTTGGTGAGGGCTGTGTGAAGGGAGAGTAATCAGGGTAGTGATGAAGTCAGGTGGTGACTGAGGTTGGTGAGGGCTGTATGAAGGGAGAGTAATCAGGCTAGTGATGAAGTCAGGTGGTGACTGAGGTTGGTGAGGGCTGTATGAAGGGAGAGTAATCAGGGTGGTGATGAAGTCAGGTGGTGACTGAGGTTGGTGAGGGCTGTATGAAGAGAGAGGATTCAGGGTGGTGACTGAGACTACTGAGGGCTGTATGAAGGGAGAGTAATCAGGGTAGTGATGAAGTCAGGTGGTGACTGAGACTACTAAGGGCTGTATGAAGGGAGAGTAATCAGGGTGGTGATGAAGTCAGGTGGTGACTGTGTTTGGTGAGGGCTGTATGAAGGGAGAGGAATCAGGGTGGTGATGAAGTCAGGTGGTGACTGAGGTTGGTGAGGGCTGTATGAAGGGAGAGTAATCAGGGTAGTGATGAAGTCAGGTGGTGACTGAGGTTGGTGAGGGCTGTATGAAGGGAGAGGAATCAGGGTGGTGATGAAGTCAGGTGGTGACTATGGTTGGTGAGGGCTGTATGAAGGGAGAGGAATCAGGGTGGTGAAAAAGTCAGGTGGTGACTGAGGTTGGTGAGGGCTGTATGAAGGGTGAGTAATCAGGGTGGTGATGAAGTCAGGTGGTGACTCAGGTTGGTAAGGGCTGTATGAAGGGAGAGGAATCAGGGTGGTGACTGAGACTACTGAGGGCTGTATGAAGGGAGAGTAATCAGGGTAGTGATGAAGTCCAGGTGGTGACTGAGGTTGGTGAGGGCTGTATGAAGGGAGAATAATCAGGGTGGGGATGAAGTCAGGTGGTGACTGAGGCTACTGAGGGCTGTATGAAGGGAGAGTAATCAGGGTGGTGATAAAGTCAGGTGGTGACTGAGGTTGGTGAGGGCTGTATGAAGGGAGAGTAATCAGGGTGGTGATGAAGTCAGGTGGTGACTGAGGTTGGTGAGGACTGTATGAAAGGAGAGTAATCAGGGTGGTGATAAAGTCAGGTGGTGACTGAGGTTGGTGAGGGCTGTATGAAGGGAGAGTAATCAGGGTGGTGATGAAGTCAGGTGGTGACTCAGGTTGGTGAGGGCTGTATGAAGGGAGAGGAATCAGGGTGGTGACTGAGACTACTGAGGGCTGTATGAAGGGAGAGTAATCAGGGTAGTGATGAAGTCCAGGTGGTGACTGAGGTTGGTGAGGGCTGTATGAAGGGAGAGGAATCAGGGTGGTGATGAAGTCAGGTGGTGACTGAGGTTGGTGAGTGCTGTATGAAGGGAGAGGAATCAGGGTGGTGATGAAGTCAGGTGGTGACTGAGGTTGGTGAGGGCTGTATGAAGGGAGAGTAATCAGGGTGGTGATGAAGTCAGGTGGTGACTGAGGTTGGTGAGGGCTGTATGAAGGGAGAGGAATCAGGGTGGTTATGAAGTCAGGTGGTGACTGAGGTTGGTGAGGGCTGTATGAAGGGAGAGGAATCAGGGTGGTGATGAAGTCAGGTGGTGACTCAGGTTGGTAAGGGCTGTATGAAGGGAGAGGAATCAGGGTGGTGACTGAGACTACTGAGGGCTGTATGAAGGGAGAGTAATCAGGGTAGTGATGAAGTCCAGGTGGTGACTGAGGTTGGTGAGGGCTGTATGAAGGGAGAATAATCAGGGTGGGGATGAAGTCAGGTGGTGACTGAGGCTACTGAGGGCTGTATGAAGGGAGAGTAATCAGGGTAGTGATGAAGTCCAGGTGGTGACTGAGGTTGGTGAGGGCTGTATGAAGGGAGAGGAATCAGGGTGGTGACTGAGACTACTGAGGGCTATATGAAGGGAGAGTAATCAGGGTAGTGATGAAGTCCAGGTGGTGACTGAGGTTGGTGAGGGCTGTATGAAGGGAGAGGAATCAGGGTGGTGATGAAGTCAGGTGGTGACTGAGGTTGGTGAGTGCTGTATGAAGGGAGAGGAATCAGGGTGGTGATGAAGTAAGGTGGTGACTGAGGTTGGTGAGTGCTGTAGAAGGGAGAGGAATCAGGGTGGTGATGAAGTCAGGTGGTGACTGAGGTTGGTGAGGGCTGTATGAAGGGAGAGTAATCAGGGTGGTGATGAAGTCAGGTGGTGACTGAGGTTGGTGAGGGCTGTATGAAGGGAGAGGAATCAGGGTGGTGATGAAGTCAGGTGGTGACTGAGGTTGGTGAGTGCTGTATGAAGGGAGAGGAATCAGGGTGGTGATGAAGTCAGGTGGTGACTGAGGTTGGTGAGGGCTGTATGAAGGGAGAGTAATCAGGGTGGTGATGAAGTCAGGTGGTGACTGAGGTTGGTGAGGGCTGTATGAAGGGAGAGGAATCAGGGTGGTTATGAAGTCAGGTGGTGACTGAGGTTGGTGAGGGCTGTATGAAGGGAGAGGAATCAGGGTGGTGATGAAGTCAGGTGGTGACTGAGGTTGGTGAGGGCTGTATGAATGGAGAGTAATCAGGGTAGTGATGAAGTCAGGTGGTGACTGAGACTACTGAGGGCTGTATGAAGGGAGAGTAATCAGGGTAGTGATGAAGTCCAGGTGGTGACTGAGGTTGGTGAGGGCTGTATGAAGGGAGAGTAATCAGGGTGGTGATGAAGTCAGGTGGTGACTGAGGTTGGTGAGGGCTGTATGAAGGGAGAGTAATCAGGGTAGTGATGAAGTCAGGTGGTGACTGAGGTTGGTGAGGGTTGTATGAAGGGAGAGTAATCAGGGTAGTGATGAAGTCAGGTGGTGACTGAGGTTGGTGAGGTCTGTATGAAGGGAGAGTAATCAGGGTGGGGATGAAGTCAGGTGGTGACTGAGACTACTGAGGGCTGTATGAAGGGAGAGTAATCAGGGTGGTGATGAAGTCAGGTGGTGACTGAGGTTGGTGAGGGCTGTATGAAGGGAGAGTAATCAGGGTAGTGATGAAGTCAGGTGGTGACTGAGGTTGGTGAGGGCTGTATGAAGGGAGAGTAATCAGGGTAGTGATGAAGTCAGGTGGTGACTGAGGTTGGTGAGGGCTGTATGAAGGGAGAGTAATCAGGGTAGTGATGAAGTCAGGTGGTGACTGAGGTTGGTGAGGGCTGTATGAAGGGAGAGTAATCAGGGTGGTGATGAAGTCAGGTGGTGACTGAGGTTGGTGAGGGCTGTATGAAGGGAGAGTAATCAGGGTAGTGATGAAGTCAGGTGGTGACTGAGACTACTGAGGGCTGTATGAAGGGAGAGTAATCAGGGTAGTGATGAAGTCCAGGTGGTGACTGAGGTTGGTGAGGGCTGTGTGAAGGGAGAGTAATCAGGGTGGTGATGAAGTCAGGTGGTGACTGAGGTTGGTGAGGGCTGTATGAAGGGAGAGTAATCAGGGTTGTGATGAAGTCAGGTGGTGACTGAGGTTGGTGAGGTCTGTATGAAGGGAGAGTAATCAGGGTGGGGATGAAGTCAGGTGGTGACTGAGACTACTGAGGGCTGTATGAAGGGAGAGTAATCAGGGTGGTGATGAGGTCAGGTGGTGACTGAGGTTGGTGAGGGCTGTATGAAGGGAGAGTAATCAGGGTAGTGATGAAGTCAGGTGGTGACTGAGGTTGGTGAGGGCTGTGTGAAGGGAGAGTAATCAGGGTAGTGATGAAGTCAGGTGGTGACTGAGGTTGGTGAGGGCTGTATGAAGGGAGAGTAATCAGGCTAGTGATGAAGTCAGGTGGTGACTGAGGTTGGTGAGGGCTGTATGAAGGGAGAGTAATCAGGGTGGTGATGAAGTCAGGTGGTGACTGAGGTTGGTGAGGGCTGTATGAAGGGAGAGGATTCAGGGTGGTGACTGAGACTACTGAGGGCTGTATGAAGGGAGAGTAATCAGGGTAGTGATGAAGTCAGGTGGTGACTGAGGTTGGTGAGGGCTGTATGAAGGGAGAGGAATCAGGGTGGTGATGAAGTCAGGTGGTGACTATGGTTGGTGAGGGCTGTATGAAGGGAGAGGAATCAGGGTGGTGATAAAGTCAGGTGGTGACTGAGGTTGGTGAGGGCTGTATGAAGGGAGAGTAATCAGGGTGGTGATGAAGTCAGGTGGTGACTCAGGTTGGTAAGGGCTGTATGAAGGGAGAGGAATCAGGGTGGTGACTGAGACTACTGAGGGCTGTATGAAGGGAGAGTAATCAGGGTAGTGATGAAGTCCAGGTGGTGACTGAGGTTGGTGAGGGCTGTATGAAGGGAGAATAATCAGGGTGGGGATGAAGTCAGGTGGTGACTGAGGCTACTGAGGGCTGTATGAAGGGAGAGTAATCAGGGTGGTGATAAAGTCAGGTGGTGACTGAGGTTGGTGAGGGCTGTATGAAGGGAGAGTAATCAGGGTGGTGATGAAGTCAGGTGGTGACTGAGGTTGGTGAGGACTGTATGAAAGGAGAGTAATCAGGGTGGTGATAAAGTCAGGTGGTGACTGAGGTTGGTGAGGGCTGTATGAAGGGAGAGTAATCAGGGTGGTGATGAAGTCAGGTGGTGACTCAGGTTGGTGAGGGCTGTATGAAGGGAGAGGAATCAGGGTGGTGACTGAGACTACTGAGGGCTGTATGAAGGGAGAGTAATCAGGGTAGTGATGAAGTCCAGGTGGTGACTGAGGTTGGTGAGGGCTGTATGAAGGGAGAGGAATCAGGGTGGTGATGAAGTCAGGTGGTGACTGAGGTTGGTGAGTGCTGTATGAAGGGAGAGGAATCAGGGTGGTGATGAAGTCAGGTGGTGACTGAGGTTGGTGAGGGCTGTATGAAGGGAGAGTAATCAGGGTGGTGATGAAGTCAGGTGGTGACTGAGGTTGGTGAGGGCTGTATGAAGGGAGAGGAATCAGGGTGGTTATGAAGTCAGGTGGTGACTGAGGTTGGTGAGGTCTGTATGAAGGGAGAGGAATCAGGGTGGTGATGAAGTCAGGTGGTGACTCAGGTTGGTAAGGGCTGTATGAAGGGAGAGGAATCAGGGTGGTGACTGAGACTACTGAGGGCTGTATGAAGGGAGAGTAATCAGGGTAGTGATGAAGTCCAGGTGGTGACTGAGGTTGGTGAGGGCTGTATGAAGGGAGAATAATCAGGGTGGTGATGAAGTCAGGTGGTGACTGAGGCTACTGAGGGCTGTATGAAGGGAGAGTAATCAGGGTAGTGATGAAGTCCAGGTGGTGACTGAGGTTGGTGAGGGCTGTATGAAGGGAGAGGAATCAGGGTGGTGACTGAGTCTACTGAGGGCTATATGAAGGGAGAGTAATCAGGGTAGTGATGAAGTCCAGGTGGTGACTGAGGTTGGTGAGGGCTGTATGAAGGGAGAGGAATCAGTGTGGTGATGAAGTCAGGTGGTGACTGAGGTTGGTGAGTGCTGTATGAAGGGAGAGGAATCAGGGTGGTGATGAAGTAAGGTGGTGACTGAGGTTGGTGAGTGCTGTATGAAGGGAGAGGAATCAGGGTGGTGATGAAGTCAGGTGGTGACTGAGGTTGGTGAGGGCTGTATGAAGGGAGAGTAATCAGGGTGGTGATGAAGTCAGGTGGTGACTGAGGTTGGTGAGGGCTGTATGAAGGGAGAGGAATCAGGGTGGTGATGAAGTCAGGTGGTGACTGAGGTTGGTGAGTGCTGTATGAAGGGAGAGGAATCAGGGTGGTGATGAAGTCAGGTGGTGACTGAGGTTGGTGAGGGCTGTATGAAGGGAGAGTAATCAGGGTGGTGATGAAGTCAGGTGGTGACTGAGGTTGGTGAGGGCTGTATGAAGGGAGAGGAATCAGGGTGGTTATGAAGTCAGGTGGTGACTGAGGTTGGTGAGGGCTGTATGAAGGGAGAGGAATCAGGGTGGTGATGAAGTCAGGTGGTGACTGAGGTTGGTGAGGGCTGTATGAATGGAGAGTAATCAGGGTAGTGATGAAGTCAGGTGGTGACTGAGACTACTGAGGGCTGTATGAAGGGAGAGTAATCAGGGTAGTGATGAAGTCCAGGTGGTGACTGAGGTTGGTGAGGGCTGTATGAAGGGAGAGTAATCAGGGTGGTGATGAAGTCAGGTGGTGACTGAGGTTGGTGAGGGCTGTATGAAGGGAGAGTAATCAGGGTAGTGATGAAGTCAGGTGGTGACTGAGGTTGGTGAGGGTTGTATGAAGGGAGAGTAATCAGGGTAGTGATGAAGTCAGGTGGTGACTGAGGTTGGTGAGGTCTGTATGAAGGGAGAGTAATCAGGGTGGGGATGAAGTCAGGTGGTGACTGAGACTACTGAGGGCTGTATGAAGGGAGAGTAATCAGGGTGGTGATGAAGTCAGGTGGTGACTGAGGTTGGTGAGGGCTGTATGAAGGGAGAGTAATCAGGGTAGTGATGAAGTCAGGTGGTGACTGAGGTTGGTGAGGGCTGTATGAAGGGAGAGTAATCAGGGTAGTGATGAAGTCAGGTGGTGACTGAGGTTGGTGAGGGCTGTATGAAGGGAGAGTAATCAGGGTAGTGATGAAGTCAGGTGTTGACTGAGGTTGGTGAGGGCTGTATGAAGGGAGAGTAATCAGGGTGGTGATGAAGTCAGGTGGTGACTGAGGTTGGTGAGGGCTGTATGAAGGGAGAGGATTCAGGGTGGTGACTGAGACTACTGAGGGCTGTATGAAGGGAGAGTAATCAGGGTAGTGATGAAGTCAGGTGGTGACTGAGACTACTAAGGGCTGTATGAAGGGAGAGTAATCAGGGTGGTGATGAAGTCAGGTGGTGACTGAGGTTGGTGAGGGCTATATGAAGGGAGAGGAATCAGGGTGGTGATGAAGTCAGGTGGTGACTGAGGTTGGTGAGGGCTGTATGAAGGGAGAGTAATCAGGGTAGTGATGAAGTCAGGTGGTGACTGAGGTTGGTGAGGGCTGTATGAAGGGAGAGGAATCAGGGTGGTGATGAAGTCAGGTGGTGACTGAGGTTGGTGAGGGCTGTATGAAGGGAGAGTAATCAGGGTAGTGATGAAGTCAGGTGGTGACTGAGGTTGGTGAGGGCTGTATGAAGGGAGAGGAATCAGGGTGGTGATGAAGTCAGGTGGTGACTGAGGTTGGTGAGGGCTGTATGAAGGGAGAGGAATCAGGGTGGTGATGAAGTCAGGTGGTGACTGAGGTTGGTGAGGGTTGTATGAAGGGAGAGTAATCAGGGTAGTGATGAAGTCAGGTGGTGACTGAGGTTGGTGAGGGCTGTATGAAGGGAGAGTAATCAGGGTGGGGATGAAGTCAGGTGGTGACCGAGACTACTGAGGGCTGTATGAAGGGAGAGTAATCAGGGTGGTGATGAAGTCAGGTGGTGACTGAGGTTGGTGAGGGCTGTATGAAGGGAGAGTAATCAGGGTAGTGATGAAGTCAGGTGGTGACTGAGGTTGGTGAGGGCTGTATGAAGGGAGAGTAATCAGGGTGGTGATGAAGTCAGGTGGTGACTGAGGTTGGTGAGGGCTGTATGAAGGGAGAGGATTCAGGGTGGTGACTGAGACTACTGAGGGCTGTATGAAGGGAGAGTAATCAGGGTGGTGATGAAGTCAGGTGGTGACTGAGACTACTGAGGGCTGTATGAAGGGAGAGTAATCAGGGTGGTGATGAAGTCAGGTGGTGACTGAGGTTGGTGAGGGCTGTATGAAGGGAGAGGAATCAGGGTGGTTATGAAGTCAGGTGGTGACTGAGGTTGGTGAGGGCTGTATGAAGGGAGAGGAATCAGGGTGGTGATGAAGTCAGGTGGTGACTGAGGTTGGTGAGGGCTGTATGAATGGAGAGTAATCAGGGTAGTGGTGAAGTCAGGTGGTGACTGAGACTACTGAGGGCTGTATGAAGGGAGAGTAATCAGGGTAGTGATGAAGTCCAGGTGGTGACTGAGGTTGGTGAGGGCTGTATGAAGGGAGAGTAATCAGGGTGGTGATGAAGTCAGGTGGTGACTGAGGTTGGTGAGGGCTGTATGAAGGGAGAGTAATCAGGGTAGTGATGAAGTCAGGTGGTGACTGAGGTTGGTGAGGGTTGTATGAAGGGAGAGTAATCAGGGTAGTGATGAAGTCAGGTGGTGACTGAGGTTGGTGAGGTCTGTATGAAGGGAGAGTAATCAGGGTGGGGATGAAGTCAGGTGGTGACTGAGACTACTGAGGGCTGTATGAAGGTAGAGTAATCAGGGTGGGGATGAAGTCAGGTGGTGACTGAGACTCCTGAGGGCTGTATGAAGGGAGAGTAATCAGGGTGGTGATGAAGTCAGGTGGTGACTGAGACTACTGAGGGCTGTATGAAGGGAGAGTAATCAGGGTGGTGATGAAGTCAGGTGGTGACTGAGGTTGGTGAGGGCTGTATGAAGGGAGAGGAATCAGGGTGGTTATGAAGTCAGGTGGTGACTGAGGTTGGTGAGGGCTGTATGAAGGGAGAGGAATCAGGGTGGTGATGAAGTCAGGTGGTGACTGAGGTTGGTGAGGGCTGTATGAAGGGAGAGGAATCAGGGTGGTGATGAAGTCAGGTGGTGACTGAGGTTGGTGAGGGCTGTATGAAGGGAGAGGAATCAGGGTGGTGATGAAGTCAGGTGGTGACTATGGTTGGTGAGGGCTGTATGAAGGGAGAGGAATCAGGGTGGTGATAAAGTCAGGTGGTGACTGAGGTTGGTGAGGGCTGTATGAAGGGAGAGTAATCAGGGTGGTGATGAAGTCAGGTGGTGACTCAGGTTGGTAAGGGCTGTATGAAGGGAGAGGAATCAGGGTGGTGACTGAGACTACTGAGGGCTGTATGAAGGGAGAGTAATCAGGGTAGTGATGAAGTCCAGGTGGTGACTGAGGTTGGTGAGGGCTGTATGAAGGGAGAATAATCAGGGTGGGGATGAAGTCAGGTGGTGACTGAGGCTACTGAGGGCTGTATGAAGGGAGAGTAATCAGGGTGGTGATAAAGTCAGGTGGTGACTGAGGTTGGTGAGGGCTGTATGAAGGGAGAGTAATCAGGGTGGTGATGAAGTCAGGTGGTGACTGAGGTTGGTGAGGACTGTATGAAAGGAGAGTAATCAGGGTGGTGATAAAGTCAGGTGGTGACTGAGGTTGGTGAGGGCTGTATGAAGGGAGAGTAATCAGGGTGGTGATGAAGTCAGGTGGTGACTCAGGTTGGTGAGGGCTGTATGAAGGGAGAGGAATCAGGGTGGTGACTGAGACTACTGAGGGCTGTATGAAGGGAGAGTAATCAGGGTAGTGATGAAGTCCAGGTGGTGACTGAGGTTGGTGAGGGCTGTATGAAGGGAGAGGAATCAGGGTGGTGATGAAGTCAGGTGGTGACTGAGGTTGGTGAGGTGCTGTATGAAGGGAGAGGAATCAGGGTGGTGATGAAAGTCAGGTGGTGACTGAGGTTGGTGAGGGCTGTATGAAGGGAGAGTAATCAGGGTGGTGATGAAGTCAGGTGGTGACTGAGGTTGGTGAGGGCTGTATGAAGGGAGAGGAATCAGGGTGGTTATGAAGTCAGGTGGTGACTGAGGTTGGTGAGGTCTGTATGAAGGGAGAGGATCAGGGTGGTGATGAAGTCAGGTGGTGACTCAGGTTGGTAAGGGCTGTATGAAGGGAGAGGAATCAGGGTGGTGACTGAGACTACTGAGGGCTGTATGAAGGGAGAGTAATCAGGGTAGTGATGAAGTCCAGGTGGTGACTGAGGTTGGTGAGGGCTGTATGAAGGGAGAATAATCAAGGGTGGTGATGAAGTCAGGTGGTGACTGAGGCTCTGAGGGCTGTATGAAGGGTAGAGTAATCAGGGTAGTGATGAAGTCCAGGTGGTGTACTGAAGGGTTGGTGAGGGCTGTATGAAGGGAGAGGAATCAGGGTGGTGACTCGACGTCCCTACTGAGCGCGCTAATATGAAGGGAGAGTAATCAGGGGTAGCTGATGAAGTCCAGGTGGGTGACTGAGGTTGGTGAGGGCTGTATGAAGGGAGAGTAATCAGGGTGGTGATGAAGTCAGGTGGTGACTGAGGTTGGTGAGGGCTGTATGAAGGGAGAGGAATCAGGGTGGTGACTGAGAACTACGAGGGGGATGGCTGTATGAAGGGAGATAATCGGTGTGATGAATCAGGTGGTGACTGAGGTTGGTAGTGCTGTATGAGGGAGAGTAATCAGGGTGGTGATAGTCAGGTGGTGACTGAGGTTGGTGAGGGCTGTATGAAGGGAGAGGAATCAGGGTGGTGATGAAGTCAGGTGGTGACTGAGGTTGGTGAGGGCTGTATGAAGGGAGAGTAATCAGGGTAGTGATGAAGTCAGGTGGTGACTGAGGTTGGTGAGGGCTGTATGAAGGGAAGAGGAATCAGGGTGGTGATGAAGTCAGGTGGTGACTGAGGTTGGTGAGGGCTGTATGAAGGAGAGTAATCAGGGTGGTGATGAAGTCAGGTGGTGACTGAGGTTGGTGAGGGCTGTATGAAGGGAGAGGAATCAGGGTGGTGATGAAGTCAGGTGGTGACTGAGGTTGGTGAGGGCTGTATGAAGGGAGAGAATCAGGGTGGTGATGAAGTCAGGTGGTGACTGAGGTTGGTGAGGGCTGTATGAAGGGAGAGTAATCAGGGTAGTGATGAAGTCAGTTGTGACTGAGGTTGGTGGGCTGTATGAAGGGAGAGTAATCAGGGTAGTGATGAAGTCAGGTGGTGACTGAGGTGGTGAGGGCTGTATGAGGGGAGCGAATCAGGAGCTGGTTGATGAAGTCAGTGGGTGACTGAGGGTGGTGAGGGCTGTATGAAGGAGAGTAATCAGGTGGGTGATGAGTCAGGTGGCTGAACTGAGGTTGGTGAGGGTGTATGAAGGAGAGTTAATCAGGGTAGTTTGAAGTCAGTGGTGACTGAGTTTGTGAGGGCTGTTATGAAGGGAGAGTAATCAGGGTGGGGATGAAGTCAGGTGGTGACGAGACTACTGAGGGCTGTATGAAGGGAGAGTAATCAGGGTGTATTGAAGTCAGGGTGGTGCACTGAGGTTGGTGAGGCTGTATGAAGGGAGAGTAATTCAGGGTAGACTGACTGAAGTCAGGGCTGGTGAATGAGGGTGAGGCTGTATGAAGGGAGAGTAATCAGGTGTGATGAAGTCAGGTGTTGACTGAGGTTTTGTGAGGGCTGTATGAAGGGAGAGTAATCAGGGTGGTGATGAAGTCAGGTGGTGACTGAGTTGGTGAGGGCTGTATGAAGGGAAGAGATCAGGGTGGTGACTGAGACTACTGAGGGCTTATGAAGGGAGAGTAATCAGGGTATGATGAAGTCAGGTGGTGACTGAGACTACTGAGGGCTGTATGAAGGGAGAGTAATCAGGGTGGTGAAGTCAGGTGGTGACTGAGGTTGGTGAGGGTCTAATGAAGGGAGAGGAATCAGGGTGGTGATGAAGTCAGGTGGTGACTGAGGTTGGTGAGGCTGTATGAAGGGAGAGTAATCAGGGTAGTGATAAGTCAGGTGGTGACTGAGGTTTGGTGAGGGCTGTATGAAGGGAGAGTAATCAGGGTGGTGATGAAGTCAGGTGGTGACTGAGTTGGTGAGGGCTGTATGAAGGGAGAGTAATCAGGGTAGTGATGAAGTCAGGTGGTGACTGAGGTTGGTGAGGGCTGTATGAAGGGAGAGGAATCAGGGTGGTGATGAAGTTCAGGTGGTGACTGAGGTTGGTGAGGGCTGTATGAAGGGAGAGGAATCAGGGTGGTGATGAAGTCAGGTGTGACTGGAGGTTGGTGAGGGTTGTATGAAGGGAGAGTAATAAGGGTCGTGATGAAGTCAGGTGGTGACTGAGTTGGTGAGGGCTGTATGAAGGGAGAGTAATCAGGGTGGTGATGAGTCAGGTGGTGACCGAGACTACTGAGGGCTGTATGAAGGGAGAAGTAATCAGGGTGGTGATGAAGTCAGGTGGTGACTGAGGTTGGTGAGGGCTGTATGAAGGGAGAGTAAATCAGGGTAGTGATGAAGTCAGGTGGTGGACTGAGGTTGGGTGAGGGCTGTATGAAGGGAGAGTAATCAGGGTGGTTGATGAAGTCAGGTGGTGACTGAGTGTTTGGTGAGGGCTGTGTATGAAGGGAGGAGATTTCAGGGGGGGTGACTGAGACTACTGAGGGCTGTATGAAGGGAGAGTAATCAGGGTGGTGATGAAGTCAGGTGGTGACTGAGACTAATGAGGGCTGTATGAAGGGAGAGTAATCAGGGTGGTGATGAAGTCCAGGTGGTGACTGAGGTTGGTGAGGGCTGTATGAAGGGAGAGGAATCAGGGTGTTATGAAGTCAGGTGGTGACTGAGGTTGGTGAGGCTGTATGAAGGAGAGGAATCAGGGTGGTGATGAAGTCAGGTGGTGACTGAGGTTGGTGAGGGCTGTATGAATGGAGAGTAATCAGGGTAGTGGTGAAAGTCAGGTGGTGACTGAAGATCTACGGAGGGCTGTATGAAGGGAGAGTAATCAGGTGGTAGTGATGAAGTCCAGGTGGTGACTGATGGGTTGGTGAGGGCTGTATGAAGGGAGAGTAATCAGGTGGTGATGAAGTCAGGTGGTGACTGAGGTTGGTGAGGGCTGTATGAAGGGAGAGTAATCAGGGTAGTGATGAAGTCAGGTGGTGACTGAGGTTGGGTGAGGGTTGTATGAAGGGAGGAGTAATCAGGGTAGTGATGAAGTCAGGTGTGACTGAGGTTGGTGAGGTCTGTATGAGGGAGAGTAATCAGGGTGGGGATGAAGTCAGGTGGTGACTGAGACTACTGAGGGCTGTATGAAGGGAGAGTAATCAGGGTGGGGATGAAGTCAGGTGGTTGACTGAGACTCCTGAGGGCTGTATGAAGGAGAGTAATCAGGGTGGTGATGAAGTCAGGTGGGTGACTGAGACTACTGAGGGCTGTATGAAGGGAGAGGTAATCAGGGTGGTGATGAAGTCAGGTGGTGACTGAGGTTGGTGAGGGCTGTTATGAAGGGAGAGGAATCAGGGTGGTGTATGAAGTCAGGTGGTGACTGAGGTTGGTGAGGGCTGTATGAAGGGAGAGGAATCAGGGTGGTGATGAAGTCAGGTGGTGACTGAGGTTGTGAGGGCTGTATGAATGGAGAGTAATCAGGGTAGTGGTGAAGTCAGGGTGGTGACTGAGACTACTGAGGGCTGTATGAAGGAGAGTAATCAGGGTAGTGATGAAGTCCAGGTGGTGGGACTGAGGTTGGTGAGGGCTGTATGAAGGGAGAGTAATCAGGGTGGTGATGAATGTCAGGGTGGTGACTGAGGTTGGTGAGGGCTGTATGAAGGGAGAGAGTAATCAGGGTAGTGATGAGAGTCAGGTGGTGACTGAGGTTGGTGAGGGTTGTATGAAGGGAGAGTAATCAGGGTAGTGATGAAGTCAGGTGGTGACTGAGGTTGGTGAGGTCTGTATGAAGGGAGAGGTAATCAGGTGGGGATGAAGTCAGGTGGTGACTGAGACTACTGAGGGCTGTATGAAGGGAGAGTAATCAGGGTGGTGATGAAGTCAGGTGGTGACTGAGGTTGGTGAGGGCTGTATGAAGGGAGAGTAATCAGGGTAGTGATGAAGTCAGGTGGTGACTGAGGTTGGTGAGGGTCTGTATGAAGGGAGAGTAATCAGGGTAGTGATGAGTCAGGTGGGTGACTGAGGGTGAGGTGAGAGCTGTATGAAGGGAGAGGAATCAGGGTGGTGATGAAGTCAGGTGGTGACTGAGGTTGGTGAGGGCTGTATGAAGGGAAGTAATCAGGGTGTGATGAAGTCAGGTGGTGACTGAGGTTGGTGAGGGCTGTATGAAGGGAGAGGAATCAGGTGGTGATGAAGTCAGGTGGTGACTGAGGTTGGTGAGGGCTGTATGAAGGGAGAGAAATCAGGTGGTGATGAAGTCAGGTGGTGACTGAGGTTGGTGAGGGTTGTATGAAGGGAGAGTAATCAGGGTAGTGATGAAGTCAGGTGGTGACTGAGGTTGGTGAGGGCTGTATGAAGGAGAGTAATCAGGTGGGGATGAAGTCAGGTGGTGACTGAGACTACTGAGGCTGTATGAAGGGAGAGTATCAGGGTGGTGATGAAGTCAGGTGGTGACTGAGTTTGGTGAGGGCTGTATGAAGGGAGAGTAATCAGGGTAGTGTTGAAGTCAGGTGGTGACTGAGTTGGTGAGGGCTGTATGAAGGGAGAGTAATCAGGTGGTGATGAAGTCAGGTGGTGACTGAGTTGGTGAGGCTGTATGAAGGGAGAGTAATCAGGGTGGTGATGAAGTCCGGTGGTGACTAGACTACTGAGGGCTGTATGAAGGGAGAGTAATCAGGTTAGTGATGAAGTCAGGTGGTGACTGAGGTTGGTGAGGGCTGTATGAAGGGAGAGTAATCAGGGTGGTGATGAAGTCGGTGGTGACTGAGGTTGGTGAGAGGCTGTATGAAGGGAGAGTAATCAGGGTAGTGATGAAGTCAGGTGGTGACTGAGGTTGGGGCTGTATGAAGGGAGAGTAATCAGGGTGGTGATGAAGTCAGGTGGTGACTGAGGTTGGTGAGGGCTGTATGAAGGGAGAGTAATCAGGTGGGATGAAGTCAGGTGGTGACTGGAGACACTGAGGGCTGTATGAAGGGAGAGTAATCAGGGTGGTGATGAAGTCAGGTGGTGACTGAGGTTGGTGAGGGCTGTATGAAGGAGAGTAATCAGGGTATTGATGAAGTCAGGTGGTGACTGAGGTTTGGTGAGGGCTGTATAAGGAGAGTAATCAGGGTAGTGATGAAGTCAGGTGGTGACTGAGGTTTGTGAGGGCTGTATGAAGGGAGAGTAATCAGGGTATGATGAAGTCAGGTGGTGACTGAGTTGGTGAGGTCTGTATGAAGAGAGTAATCAGGGTGTGATGAAGTCAGGTGGTGACTGAGGTGGTGAGGGCTGTATGAAGGAGAGTAATCAGGTGTGATGAGTCAGGTGGTGACTGAGACTACTGGGGGCTGTATGAAGGGAGAGTATCAGGGTGGTGATGAAGTCATGGTGGTGACTGAGGTTG